>NC_058081.1:496068424-496368424 GCF_014858855.1 Bufo gargarizans
CTGCTTAAAGGCTCGTAGATCACAAGTATCCAATATTGACTGTCGACCTTGTCTATTGCGCACATAGATTTCTCCAGATTCTCTAAATCCTTTGATGATATTATGTACTATAGATGGTGGGACATTCCAATTTTACGTTGAGGAACTTTTATGAAATTGTTTCACACTTTTAAGACTTGGATTGCAGATTGAGGAACCTCTGCCCATATTTACTTGACTCTGCTTGTCTAATATGCTCTTTTTTATACCCAGTTATGTGACTTAGTATCAAATTGTTCCTCTAGCTGTTTTTTATTAGTACTACTTACTTTTCCAGCCTTTTGTTGATGGTAAAATGTCTCACTTTCTACATCTGATATGTGTTCTATGGTCTATTGTGAATAAAATACAGGTCTATGAGCAAAAGCTAATCATTGCATTCTGTTTTAATTTGCATTTATTTACATTTTACACAACGTCCCAACTTTTTGGAAACTGGGGTTATAGTTACAAGAGCTTTAGCCTGCACACAGGGATTTGTACAGTAAAGATGGAGAACAGAAAATGTATTATATTCTTCTAAAAATCAAATTAGTTGTGGGATAGGGGCAATAGAAGAACACATGTTTCTCAACGGGGAAGTGGATTGTTAAAAGGAAAGTGTCAATGAAAATATTTTCTGCTAGTTAAAACCAGTTAGTGACACTTACTTTTTTTAAAAAATCTGTTGTTATCTGATTGTAGATTTTGTCATTCTATTCCCTGAACATGATTATGGGGGCAGCTATCTTGCCTGAACAGCATTTAGAGATACACTTTACAGCAACCACCATGGGCCATAGACACAATGGACAGGAGGAGACCTCACTGACTTCTATTGGAGAGTTTTCTAGGCATGCTCTGTTACCTGTGCAGAGGTCACTGTACAAGGTAAGAATAAGAATAGATAAGCTTTGACAATCACCAATTCTGAATGGTGGATCCAGTGTTCTATCTATCTATCTATCTATCTATCTATCTATCTATCTATCTATCCATCTATCCCGTCTGTAATGATAAGCAGATAACTGAAGTAAGGTGATCTGTACAGAGCAAGAAGTGGTGCCTATTACCAGGTTTGGTGGCCAGTGTGAAAACGGCAGGATTTGATGGTTTCTCTTTAACCCCTTAAGGACCGGGACATTTTTCACCTTACGGACCACACTGATTTTTGCTAATCTGACATGAGTCACTTTATGTGGCGATAACTTTAAAATGCTTTCACTTATCCAAGCCATTCACATATTGTACTTCATGACAAAAGTAAATTTGAATCAAAATATATAATTTTTATTTATTAAAAAATATATAAAATTTACCCCAAATTTGGAAAAATTCGTAACTTTCCAAATTAGAATTTCTCTGCTCTTAAAACAGATAGTGATACCTCATATAATAGTTTACATTACTTTACATTTCCCATACGTCTACTTTATGTTTAAATCATGTTGTGAATGCCATTTAATTTTTTGGGGACGTTAGAAGGCTTATAATAAGTTTAGAAGCAAATCTTGAAATTTTTCTGAAAATTTCCAAAACCCACTTTTTAAGGACCAGTTCAGGTCTGAAGTCACTTTGCGAGGCTTACATAATAGAAACCACCGAAAAATGACCCCATTTTACAAACTAAACCCCTCAAGGTATTAAAAACAGATTTTACAAATGTTGTTCACCCTTTAGGTGTTCCACCAGAATTAATGAAAAATGGAGATGTAATTTCAGAATTTCATTTTTTTTGGGCAGATTTTCAATTTTAATAATTTTTTTTCCCGCTAAAAAAGCAAATGTTAACAGCCAAACAAAACTCAATATTTATTGCCCTGATTCTGTAGTTTACAGAAACACCCCATATGTGGTCATAAACTGCTGTACGGGCACACGGCACGGCGCAGAAGGAAAGGAACGCCATACGGTTTTTGGAAGGCAGATTTTAATGGACTGTTTTTTTGACACCATGTCCCATTTGAAGCCACCCTGATGTACCCCTAGAGTAGAAACTCCAAAAAAGTGACTCAATTTTAGAAACTACACCCCTCAAGGTATTCAAAACAGATTTTACAAACTTTGTTAACCCTTTAGGTGTTCCACAAGAATTAATTGAAAATGGATATGAAATTTCAGAATATAACTTTTTGGGGGCAGATTTTCCATTTTAATCATTTTTTTCCGGTAACAAAGCCAGAATTAACAGCCAAACTAAACTGAATATTTATTGCCCTGATTCTGTAGTTTACAGAAACACCCCATATGTGGTCGTAAACTGCTGTAGGGGCACACGGCAGAGCGCAGAAAGAAAGGAACACCATATGGTTTTTGAAGGGCAGTTTTCACTGGGATCATTTTAACTTGCCATGTCACATTTGAAGACCCCCTGATGCACCCCTAGAGCAGAAACTACAAAAAAGTGACCCCATTTTGGCAACTACGGGATAAGGTGGCAGTTTTATTGGTACTATTTTAGGGAACAGATTATGTTTGGTTGCTCTATATTAGGGTACTTTCACACTAGCAGCATGACGGATCCGCAGTGCACGGTGAGAGGCCGCCAGATTAAAAAGTCAATGAGGATGGAGCAGCAGTCCGGCGGCACGGCGAAATAGCGGCAGGACGGATCCAAAAGAGTGAACAGCCTGTCGGATTCTTCCTGCCGCTAGTGTGAAAAAAAAGCTGTTTTGGCACTGTTTTTATGTTTTGTTATTTACAACGTTCATCTGTCAGGCTAGATCATGAGCTAATTTTATAGAGCATGCTGTTACGGATGCGACAATACCAAATATGACTTTTTTATTATTTTAGTATTACATAATATAGCATTTTTTTGTGTCTCCATATTCTGAAAGCCATAGCTATTTTTATTTTATTTTTTTTGGGTGACTATCTTATTTAGGGGCTCATTTTTTTTAGTATGAGATGACGGTTTGATTGGTACAATTTTGGGTTGCATATGACTTTTTGATTGCTTGCTATTACACTGTTCATCTGAGGGGTTAAATCATCAGATATTTTTATAGAGAAGGTTGTTATGGATGCGGCGATACCTAATATGTATACTATTTATTTATTTATTTTAATATGTGCATTTTTCCTTTTTTTCTTTCTATTTTTTTTATTATATAATCAGGGGGAAGTTTTTTTTTCTTTTTTTAAAAACTTTATTTCTGTCCCACTCTAGGACTTCAACTTTTGGGGGTCTGATCCCCTCTGCAATGCATTGCCTGTTAGTGTATTACATAGAGTAATACACTAACAGGTTGCCTAGGAGACCCAGCCTGAAGCTGGATCTCCTTGGCACCCGTAGAAGGCAGGTCCCGATTCCGTGCAAGGCATTGGGCAGCCTCTGCACGGCAACGGGCTGCCTTCTGACACACCGAGTCCCCGCCACAGCAGCGCGGGGACTCAATGTGCTCCCTTACCCGCCGGAAACAACTTCTATGCGCGGACCGCGGCATAGAAGAGGTTAATCCGCCGGCATTGCTGTAAACAGCGATGTCGGCAGATACAGCAGGGGCCCGGTGACCAGGGACGGTCAGACCCCTGCAGTGATCGGGCGCGCACTGCTCCAGTGCCCGTCCGATCAGCCCGCCGGGCATGTATGGCGGAATGCAATCTGGCAATGCATCCTCCACCAAACATGCACAGCGTTTTGCGTTAAGGGGTTAATTTTATTGAAAATTAAAAATAACATCACCAAAAATTATTTAAAAATAAGTTTAACATAAAAACATGATTCAAATAATGAGTCATTTTCTCACAACACATTCCCTTTAAACCACAATTAATTTGATGCGGGTAAAACTGAGTTCAGACTGGCGTTATGGAATTCCATTAAAGGTTCCGTTATAAAAGAGATATAATGGAATATAACGGAATTCTAGGATGGAATGCAAAACGGAAGCCTTTATAATAAAACCTATAATGGAATACTATAACGCCAATGCAAACCCGCTCTTAAGGAGTCTAAAGAATCTCCCTGTGTTTCACCTTAAAGAGGTTGTGTCATTTCAGCGAATAGCATTATGTAGGGAAAGTTAATACAAACCACTTACTACTGTTTTGCGATTGTCCATATTGTCTCCTTTGCTGGCTTTGTTCATTTTTCCGCCACATTATACACTGCTCGTTTCTATGGTCACGACCATATTCATATGGGATAACCCCTTTAAGCCATCGAATTGGGCTGTTTTTTGCAGACACCTGATGTGGCCAGCGGCTGATGGCACAGAGGTTGTAGCCGGAGACTGCCACTGTTTGGCAGAGAGGTGGCAAACAATTTAGGGGGTAGAAGCAGGTTTAAGAGTGGTGGGACGGAGATTAGGGGATGTGGGAAGGAGGTTTGAGAGTGGTGGAAAGGATTTCTTTAACATATCTGTGTCCTAGTCTTGGGTTTCTTACTTCATCTTCCGGATATGGAAGATTTCTTATCAATTTGAAAAATGCAACATTTCTTTCATCTCAGCATCTACCACTTAAATTTCTATGTCCAGATTGTCAATGGTTACTCCATATCTAAAAATAACCGTATAAAGTGGGTGCACCTGCCATCTGAGCAGGCACTAGACCTAGAATCTGGTAGACAACTAAACAGTTCCCTTTTTGGAGTGGGTATTCTAGGAGGTTGTACGAGAAAACACTTGGAGTCACCTGTGGACCCTTCAAGCCTCCACCATCTTTGATGGCTTCTTAACTCTTCTTCTTGCCAAAGACAAGCAGGGAATACAAGCCAATGTTCCAGCAGACTAACTCAGTGCAGCTCTGGAGTTTACAGGCTCAATGCTAAAGGACTTAGAATTTTTAACACATGATAAAATATTGATGCTGTGAGATGAAGAAGAAAAACACAGCTAAATATAAAACAGTCACAAAGAAACGGAGCATGCTGGGATCAGGCAGGGGAGGGGCTGCCCCAACCAACGCTGGTATACATCACTGTATAGGCAAACACACATATAATTCCAAGGACAATGAATAAAAGGCCACACTGCATGGAGCAAAATTTATCGGGGGACTTTACTGGGTATTAAAGCGATAAGCGGTTCCTCATTCTTTGCAGTGGAACCAGCATCTCCATATTGTATGATGTCCCTGTCACTGTGGCTGTGTCAGATAGTGATGTTAAAGGCTGGTAGCTCAGTAGGAGAAGATGTTTCATTGGAATACATCAGTGTTTGCATCTGTTGTTTAATCCATGGGGGACGTCTATCTACACCGTTGCCAGATTTTCAGCTGGTGGGAAAAAGCTGCATATCTGATCCCATACTGATAGTCTTAAAGGGACACCTCCGAAACCATTGACTGTGGTTATTAGCTTATAGGCGTTAACTACCTCGATTTTCAGGTTCGGAGGGTTTGAGCCACTTTGTTTCAATACTGACCAAATGTACGTAAATATTTTATGTATTTCCTGTTGCTTATATTGCACCAACATATTCCATAGCGCTACACAGAAAGTATTGTCACTAGCATCAGTACATGTCTACAAGGAGGCTATCATTTCTCTACTTCATACACATACCAGGGTGAATTTCAAAAGTAAAAATTAAAGGGGTTGTCCAACCTGGAAGTGAAAACCCCAACAGTGGGAACCAGTGTCTAGTTAATAAAGAAAACCCACTCACACTTCTGCAACCCCACCATGTCGGACTGCTTCTAGTCCCTGCCGGACTGGAAGTGGCTTGGTCCCGTGACCGCTGTGGCCAATCACTGATTGTCAACTTCAGTCATGGAATCAAGACACTTCCTGTCTAGAAGTGGTTGAGAACGGAGTAGCAGCATGGTAATGGCGAGGCTGTTGATAAGATGTTTTTTTTTATCCGGAATTCGGTTTCAACACTTGGACTTTTTGGCTCCCATTCCAGACAACACCTTTAACCTATAAGGAGTATAGTACAAAACTGAATAAAAAGCAACACAAGAATGAGGAGAACATACAAACTTTATGCAGATGTTGCCTCTGGTCGTACCTGAATCCAGGAACCTGGTGCTCCAAGACAACCATGCTAATTAGAGAGCTGACATTTTTATCTACAACACTACTAGTAGGGCATTTGAAATGTACCAGGGACTTGTTCTTGCACATTCAGTAGTAGTAGTATCATAGTAATCAGTGGAAGAATAAAAAAATTACTGGGCCCCACAGCTAATTTTTGAATGACCCCCTCCAACCACAGCAACTTCTTCACAACCCCATCCTCCCGTGTAACCCCCACTCCTGTGACTACTCAAGATCGCTCTCTCAGATGAGGCCCGGCAGCCACTCCGTCTGTTTCCTACAGTGTCTCTGTATATAATGTCATTGTACAGTCCTTCAACATGCAACAAGAAGAAATGAGAGCGAGACAAAACACTTTTTGAGCATTCAATTAATTGAAAATAACGATTAAACTGAAACAGGCTGTTTTTCAGCTTATCCAAATTTTAGGACCACATGCCTTTAAAAGGCCAAATCTGTGCAAAGATGTGGATTCATTGTCATTTTCTGTCAGGTAGTCACACGTTGTGATGGCAAAGGCAAAAAAACCTCTCCCTTTTTTAATGTGGTCGGGTTGTTGAACTGCATAAGCAGGGTCTCTCACAGCGCGCCATGGCTGCTGAGGTGGGACGCAGTAAGACAGTCATTTGGAATTTCTTAAATGATCCTGAGGGTTATGGAACAAAAAAGTCAAGTGGAAGACCAAAAAAAATTCATCAGCACTGAGCCGGAGGATCCAATTGGCTGTCCGTCAAGACACTGGACGATCCTCGACCCACATTAAGGCCCTTACTAGTGCTGACTGCAGCCCCATAACCATCAGACGGCATCTGAGACTGAAGGGCTTCAAAAACAAAAAACTTCTTCAAAGACCTCGTCTCCTTGAACGCCACAGAACTGCTTGTTTGGACTTTGCAAGAGAGCACCAAACATGGGACATTCAAAGGTGGAAGAAAGTTTTATTCTCTGATGAGAAAAAATTTAACCTTGATGGTCTTGATGGTTTCCAACGTTACTGGCATGACAAGCAGATCCCACCTGAGATGTTTTCTATGCACCACAGTGGAGGGGCGCCATAATGGTCTGGGGTGCTTTTTCCTTCAGTGGAACAATGGAGCTTCAGGAAGTGCAGGGGCATCAAACGGCCGCTGGCTATGTCCAGATGTTGCAGAGAGCATTCCTCATGACTGACAGACCTCGTCTGTGTGGTAACGACTGAGTTTTTCAACAGGACAACGCTACAGTACACAATGCCTGCAGGACAAGGGACTTCTTCCAGGAGAATAACATCACTCTTTTGGCCCATCCTGCGTGTTCCCCTGATCTAAATCCAATTGAGAACCTTTATGGAATGGATGGCAAGGGAAGTTTACAAAAATGGACAACATTTCCAGACAGTAGAGGGCCTTCGTGCGGCTGTCTTCACCACTTGGAGAAATGTTCCCACTCACCTCATGGAAACGCTTGCATCAAGCATGCTGAAACAAATTTTTGAAGTGATAAACAATAACGGCGGAGCTACTCGTTACTGAGTTCATGTTTGGATTTCTGTTTTGGGGGGGTTTATTTATTTTTTTGGAGGTGTGGTCCTAAACTTTTGATCAGCTGAAAAACAGCCTGTTTCATTTTATTTGTTGTTTTCATTAAATTGAATGCTCAAAAAATGTTTTGTCTCACTCCCATTTCTTCTTGTTGCATGTTGAAGCTCTACTTGGAACCTTGTTAAGATCCAGCCATGCTAAATATGATTTTTTGCCATTTTTGAAGTGGTCCTAAACTTTTGATCAGGATTGTATAAGACTGTTGAGGCGCCCTGACTATAAAATCTGTTAGTCCTCTTCCTGGAAGGGCCCCTTCTGAGTTCCGGCCCCAAAGCAGCCGCCTCCCCTGCTTCCCCTTTAGCTATGCCTCTGATAGTAATTATATTCTTGTACATATGGAGGAGTAGTAGTTACAGTGTATTTTTGTACATAGGAGGCAGTATTATAATAAATATATTCTTGTACATAGGGAACAGAATTATAGCAGTTATATTCGTGTACACAGGGCAGTATTATAGTAGTTATATTCATGTACATAGGAGGCAGTATTATAATAGTTATATTCTTGTACATAGGGGGCAGTATTCTAGTAGTTATATTCATGTACATAGCAGACAGTATTATAATAGTTATATTCTTGTAAATAGGAAGCAGTATTATAGTTAGGGATAAGCAAATCGACTTCGGATGAAACATCCGAAGTCGATTCGCATAAAACTTAGTTCTACTACTGTACGGAGCAGGAGCTCCTTACCGTATTAGAGTGTATTGGTTCCGATGAGCCAAAGTTATTACTTGCAAGCAGCCGTTTTGGTGTCCGCTTCCAAAGCGGAATGAAGACGGAACGGAGGCAAACTGAAGCATTCTGAGCAGATCATTTTCCATTCAGAATTCATTAGGGCAAAACTGATCCGTTTTGGACCGCTGGTGAGAGCCCTGAACGTATCTCACAAACGGAAAGCCAAAACTGCCAGTGTGAAAGTAGCTTTAGTTGTCCATAGCAACTAATCAGAGCTCAGCTTTAATTTTTTTTAGAGCCCTGTAGAGTCTTGATTGGTTGCTATGGGCAACTAAGACTGATTTATTATTCAACTTGATAAAAGTGGCCACTTGTGTTAGAAAGATGGTATTCTCCCTGGAACAGATAATAGTGTCTCCCTGGAATAGTGATTGTAGAAGGCTATCTGCGAAGCAGATCGATTAAGGAAACGCAGGAGACCTTTGTCGACAAGTACCCAAGAACAAAACCACCAGCTAAACATATTCAGAGTCTGGTTCGGAAAAGGCATAAAACTAACTCTGCTGCAAACATGAAGATGCTGAGGCCTCCATCAATCAGGACGGCTGAAGTTGTGCATGAAATTCAGCAGCGGATTGCAAGCAGCCCCCAAAATCAACTCCAAGACTGTCTCAGCAAGTTGGTGTATCACGAAGGACGTGTCAGCGAGTGAAATGAAATCTCTGAACCTGAAACCGCACCGAATAACATGTGTGTAGGAACTGAGAGAGTCGGACAAGCTGAACGCGGAAATTAATTGCTGACTAACATTTGGACCCATTGCTGTACTTCATGAAGGAAGAAGCTTGTTTTCATGTCAATTCCCAGAATACGAGGTACTAGGTCTGCTGAAAATCCCCATTTGAGTCACGAAACACCACTTCACGACCAGAAAGTTTGGTGCACAGTGTCAGGAACACGAATAACAGGCCCAATTTTCTTCAAATCAACTGTGAATACAGCAATTTACTTGAACATCTTTGAACAGTTGTACAACCAGATAACACCAGAAGAAAAAAAATATCCTGCTTTTTCCACCAAGATGGGGCAACATGCCGCACCTCACAGAACTCACTGGCACGGGTCATGAACTGTTTACAAAGGAACCAAGTGTGAGCGAGGGGTTATGGTCACCACGTTTACCAGACTTGTCCACATGCGACTTATCTGTGGCGAAACTTAAACCAGAAAGTGCATCCCCTGCATGAGCTCAAGGAGAACATCACAAACGCTATCCGCAGCATCACAAGCCGTAGCGGCCAACGTAATCCGACTGGCCCAAAGATGCAGACATGTCAATAGGAACCACTGTCAGCATCTTCTGTGACTTGTGGGTGATAAAAAAAAACTATCCACTTATTGGTTCATCTAGTCATACTATCGCTGGAGGCATGCCACCATGTAGTACTCATATTCTTGTAAATAGGGGCAGTATTATAGTTGTCATGGGGGGAATATTATAGTAGTTTAGTGGTGAGTGAGTTGATTCTAAATTAATCAAATTTAGAATTTCCAAAAATTCGGCTTCCAAATGAAGGTGAACTTTTTGACATTCGATTTGTGCAAATCGCTTAGGATGATGTTCGCCATTTTACATCTCAGTACAGTACTGAGCACAGCAGTGCAGGGAAGATGAAGACAAAGAAGTTCATTAGATTGATTTAATTAGCTGACAGAGAATGAGGCTTTAGCTAGGGAAAGAACAACGGTCAGTTTAGTTAGTGTTGTACTGTCTGTTAACTTTGCTGCAGCTAGCCATTCCCCCATTGAGGCTCTACTGGCATTGCATATAAGTATTTAAAGCTACAGTACTCTCTTTTTTTTAAATGTGCAGGGGCCCGCTAGCTATTTCCATATGAAAACATACAGTATACTGGCTGATGATTTTAAGTACCATAGTTGCACTGAACACTGTCCAATTAGGAAATCTCTAAGTAAATGTACCAAACCGGACTGCAGCAGACTCTGATTAACAGCCTATTGAAAAAAAAACTGTTGCAAACTTTATTCAATTAATAATACTGTAAATGTACCAAAGTTAACCGGTAGTATTTTCCAGGGGTTGTCTGAGTTATGAAAAGAATAAATAAAATAACTGTAAGTCTGATGGTCAACAATATACAGTACATAAGTTAAGCAAATTTTAGGCAAAAAAAAAATCTATTTCCTCATTTCCCTAGTTCTCTTCTGGCCCTTTGTTTACCTGTGATAACAACAATCTGAGGTTTTCCTCAATTATATTTGTGCCCCTCCACCTGCTCTGCCAAGGGGGTGAATACAAGAGCTGCTCTGAGTGACATGTCTGACTGCTGGGATACTCAGCAGCATGTTGTATGTGTAGGACTACAAGTCCCAGCTGTACAATCACACTGCTGATACACACAGGTTCTTCCCCTTAGCTGTTCTTGTTCAATGCTCTGCAGAACAGTGATGGACAGTTCGCCCGCGAACACATGCGGGCTGCCATCTTAAATCATAAGTCTGGCGAGGCACAGGTAAGTCCTTACCTGTGCCTGCGCCGCGAGCCGGTCTGAAACAAATGCGGTCACCGGGAGCAGGCAGTTCCGAGAACAGCCCGATGAAGGCCCCCGGCGACTGTTCTCGGAACTACCTGCTCCCAGTGACCGCATTTGTTTCAGACCGGCTCACGGCACAGGTAAGGACTTACCTGTGCCTCGCCGGACTTGTCATTTAAGATGGCAGCCCCGCATGTGTTCAAGGGCGAACTGGCCATCACTGCTGCAGAACTCCTCCAGTCTGTCAGCTCTGTGTCTCTTCACTGCATGCAGCTACTGAGGAAGGCCTCTAGTCCTGAGTCTGTGCTGCTGAAGGGGTTAATCTTTCCTGTAGTATCCAGTGGGAGACACAGGGCAGAGAGCAGCAGCAGCAGCCAGTGCAGGGGGGCGTGGCCAGCACAGTGACATCATGTGTACTGCCACAGATCTGCCTCCTCAGGCTTCTGTAGGAGACATCATCAGAGCCGGGAGAGAAGCTGACATCACAGGTCATTTGACCCTCAGCTAACTAGAAGAATGGGGCTGTAACGTTACATTACCCTACTTCGTGAGATTTCCCTACCTCCTAACTTCCTGTCGCACCTGAAATGACGTGTGGAGGCGTTCCTTAGTTTTCTGCGCATGCGCAAAAGGACAGTTTGTGGAAAATCTCACTGCGGAGTTCAGCAGCACACCGGGACACTGTGCATGCGCCGGAGAGCCGAAGTAGGGAAATATTACGGCCCTGAAAAATCCATCCGATCTCCGCGCCTGCTCAGTGTGGGGGAAGGGAAAAATTACGTCCCAGTGCGCAAGCGCCGAGGGTAGTATAAATATCCATTTAGCAAGCGCTGTTAACCCTTTGCTGGAGCTATATGAGAATTCATGAACCCATAGACTACAATGGGCGTGAACAAAATAGAGCATGCTTCCGTGCTAAAAACATGGACCCACGGACCGTGATAAAAAACTGATGTGTGAATACACACATTAAAATGAATGGGTAACGTGTGCTGTCCGTGGAGAACACGTACGGGAAACACTGACGTGTGAATGAGGCTTTACCCTATAATCCAGGTGGGTCCGAGCTTCTCTTCCACTTCCAAATCATCCCATTTATTTCCTGTAGCAAAAAGAGTGCAAACCGCTCCTTTAATTATTCAAATATTCAGCGTGAAGTTTGATTAAACATGCAAATGAATTGCAAAACTAGACTCTTACAAACAGCGTGACGCTGGCCTTAAGAAGAGAGCTGAGAACGTGAGGCCCGAACATCCCCTCCCCACTCCTCTTCCTTTTTAATTACATCCCAAATATGCTTCACAGAATCTTCCAATAAAAGACCATTCCCCAGCAGCCCCCCCGCCCTGGGCCCAGGCCTATTATAATGAGTATTATGTAACCAATTCCCTTAGGCCACCCAGCCGAAAAAAAGTACTTTAATGCCAATTAGAGGAAACCTTGAGTTGATGTTTTTCCCCTCTTCCATTTTAACCGAGAAAATGATTTTTTTTTTCTTGCCCTTGATGCAATATCATCTTATCCAAGTGTCATATCAATGCTTTCTTATATTCGAATCTTTGTGATGTCATCAGTGTCCGGGAAGCATCATTATATAGTTATAATCGTCATAGATTGTCCAGTAAGGGCACTTTCACACTAGCTTTTTTAGAATCCGGCAACGTGTACAAAGGGATAACCTTTTTTTCCCGATCTGTTAAACGTTTCATCCGGTATCATCTGGAAAAACGGATCCGCTATTAAATTTTTTTCAAAGATCAAAAGCCCCAGCGCATGTGCAGACCGTAAAACCGGATCCAGCGATGCGGCAATTTCCGGAACACTTAGTACTGGATCTGGCATTAATCCATCTCGAAGGCGGTACTGTTTCGGGATTTTGGCCGGAAAAAAAAAAGCAGCATGCTGCGGTATTTTGTCCGGTTAAATACTGTACAAGGGACTTAACTGAAGACATCCTGATGCATACTGAACGGATTGCTCTCCATTCAGAATGCATTAGGACAAAAATTATGCGTTTTTTTCTGGTATTGAGACCCTTTACCGTATTTCAATACCGGAAAAGAATAACGCTAGTGTGAAAGTACCCTCCTTTAGGCGGATCTTCAGTCTCTTTGTGTTCTCCATTCTAGAAATCTAGCAAGTCATACAATCTACCGCAGGCATGTCCAAACTGTGGCCCTCCAGCTGTTGCAAAACTATAACTCCCAGCATGCCCTAATAGCTGTAAGCTATCCAGGCGTGCTGGGAGTTGTAGTTTTGGAACAGCTGGAGGGCCGCAGTTTGGACATGCCTGATCTACCGGGTCAGTGTTGGATCAGTATCCCAGATGAAGTGGTTCAAATTTCAGCTAGCATTATAATTGTAAAGACAGCATTGGATATGACTGAAGTATACAGCTTTTGGTTAAAACAATCACACTCAGTCTCCATTCTGTAATGCCGTGTCATCTGTATGCATTTTTGAATAACGATATTTAAAGACTTTGGAACTACTTTTTCTGATACAGAACTCCAAATCCACAGCATGGATAGTTAAGAGACTGAGATTGGGTGTCTGAATCTGCCACTAAAGGGGGGAAAGGAGCATACTGCTGTATTATTAGACTGTATGCAGTAAGCTCCTAAGCTCCCTCTAGTGGCAGCTGCCATTAGCATGTATGGCATTTTGTCTATGCAGGGATTTTCAGTCCCACAGAGAAAGGAGTTGAAATAAACCACAGCACTCCTGGGAAACTAAGCGAAGGGTGCACGTCTCCTGGGAAAGTGGTAAACGTCCCCATACAAAGTAGGGTAATCCATGTATAAAGGAGAAAAACGGATGGAGACACCACGTCCAATTTATTCTAGATGCAACTTTTCGCCTTCTTAGCCGAAACGTTGCATCTGGAATAAATTCCAACCATTGGATGTGCTGTCTCTATCCGTTTTTCTACAGAGAGAGCAGAGATTCTAGGAGTAACGGCAACGCCCAAGTTGCTCCTAGAGGCTCATTTGCATATATTAACACTTCACTTTTCTCAGCAGTGCCGACACATATGAACATGGGACCAACATAGATGCCTTCAGCTGCCAAGCGCACATGTACCAGGTCAGCCAGTGTCATAGGTACAAATCTGCTGACAGCTTTGAGAAAGGGGGCGTGTCCCACGAAACGTCGCTGTCGAGCATCTGGGCATGCTGACTTTCTACCTCTTATGTGGACTTGCTTTTGAAGATGGAATATCTGAACTGCTAAGTATATGGCAATGGCACAGCACTTTTTTTTTTTGTCTATGCACTTTCTATGGACTTTTGTTTTTAAGATGTATGTTGCAAGCAATGAATTGAAATACATATGAAACTGAAAGTTGCCATGTCATTTGTTGATAAGGTGTATTGTGGACTAGGAGAGTCCTGGGACACTGTGGCCAGTGCAGTGCTATACCCTCTCGAGGTAATTTGATTGTTAATTTTGCAACTACTACTTCAATGCATCTAATGCCTTGAAAATAGGCTGGATTAAAAATCTTCTACAGTTTCTAGTATACAGCTCCTATGAAGAGCTATGTGTCTCCACGATTACAGGCTGCAAACAAACCCAGTGTCTCATCTCCTGCAGTTTTGAGTTTCTCCTATCCCCGTGCCCCTATTACTGATTATCTCCAAACACATACAGTGGATATAAAAAGTCTACACACCCCTGTTAAAATGTCAGATTTCTGTGATGTAGAAAATGAGACAAAGATAAATCATTTCAGGACTTTTTCCACCTTTAATGTGACCTATAAACTTTAACACTCAGCTGAAAAACAAACTGAATTCTTTTAGGTAGAGGGAAGAAAAAATATAAAAATAAACCTGACATTTTAACAGGGGTGATTTTTTATATCCACCGTATAGGCAGAGGAGCTGTATACACAAAACGGTAGGAAATTTTTAAGATTTCTAAACCATACTATTTGCAGAATGGCATTTTATTTTAGGAGAACTGGGCAATAAAGCAATGGTTGAAAAAGTCGACATACCCTTTAAGGGCAAATTAAAAAGACCCTGGTGTCTTTTTTTCATGATCCATTCTTAGAGATGGTACTTGGGTGAGGTCTGTCATTTGGTCTTTCTTGGCTCTGCTGAATGGCTGAGGGGGCTTTCAGCCTTTTACATTCAGGGGGCTAATGGCGGGTAGACCCTCTTGTTCTGCCTTGTAAGGGCAGCCCTAATTTAGAGGGACACATGCCGGAAATAGGATTCCTTTCCTACATTCTTCACATCTGCATAGTTTCTTCTTTCAAAGTCCTAGCAAGCCGTTTTCTCCCCCCCAAAAATTATTTGCATTTTTTTTTTTTTACCGCCGTGCTTCCTTGCAGTCCAACCTCGCATTTTGCGACAAGACACGTCTTTAATAAACCATGTGCATGCTAATGGAGCAGATCGCTCTGCACAAACAAATAATATTATTACCTCAATGTCAGTCATTCAATCACGTTCTGCCTTTCAGTCCTCGCTCAGTTGCTCCCCTCCCCCCTTCCCAATGACAGAGATCTTTTTCAATGCAGCTACGTAAGAACAGAGCAGGCTGCTTGGCACTGTGTCTGCAGCGACAGATTAACCGGCCTCCTGCCGACAGCTACCGCGGCTTAGCCTGGAGAGATGAGCGGAAAATTAAACTTTTCATCCGTCCTGATGAAGATTAATATCTTTTCTCTGACGAGCGGAGAGCGCTTAATCTATGCTATTAATATGGAATCGCTGAGGTGTAAGCTCTACAACACGGCTGTCAACCAGAGTCAGTCCTGACCAGAGGTTTACATGCTCTGCTGTACAGTCAATGTTCTGCACATAGGAAGAGCCCGAGACACGTCTGCAGAGGCCTCCATTGTCCTACTTAACTCGAAAAGTTTCAAAGCGGGTCTATCAACTAACAGAATTTTACACCATTTCTTAAATCACCTCGTGAGCGGTCCGTGGTATCCCGGCCTGGCATCCTGCTGACAGCAGGAGCGCACGGCGTCATTGGTTGCTACGACGCCGTGCGCTTCATGCCGCCGTTGCACTACAGTAACACACTTGTATAGATCATACGAGTGTTATCTTACTGTAGTGAGGCGGCGGCATGAAGCGCACGGCGTCGTAGCAACCAATGACGCCGTGCGCTCCTGCTGTCAGCAGGATGCCAGGCCGGGATACCACGGACCGCTCACGTCCGTGTTCCACGGCCATGTGCATTCGGCCTTAAACAACCAGATATGCCTCAACATGGCTTAGATTAGGACAAGACAAGGCGCACATTTATTAAGACCGGCGTTTTAGACGCCGGTCTTAATAAGGCCCTGTACTGGTGGTGGAGGAGCAGGCCTATGGTGGAGGAGCAGGCACATGGAGTGCTGTCCGCATCTTTTGCCGCCCCATTGAAGTGAATGGGTCCGCATCCGAGCCGCAAAAACTGCGGCTCGGATGCGGACCCTAACAACGGTCGTGTGCATGAGGCCGAAGTATGACCTTAGGTCTACAGCAATAATCATTGAACACTTAAGGGGGGTGGATTTAAGTTAACCCCCTATGCCAGAAAAGTGTCGCCAAAAGTCACAAATTTTGTGCAAACCCCATGCTGTGTGAAAATTAGCACATTTTTGGTGTTTTACGCCATATAGTCATAACTTTTTTACAGAGCAAATATGGTAAGAGAGGGTGAAGCTCGTCAAATTTATCATTACTTACACCGCAAATCTACGTCAGCTGAATTTCGTTTCTGGCACACAAGCTACCCTAGTTTTTATGTTAAACATAAAATATTGTGAAATCTTATAATAAAATAATTAAATGTCCCTTTCTATATTTAAAAAATACATCTAAAGTTGTGCATTTTTCAAACTGGTCACTAGGCGTCAAATATGTCAAGACTTCCCATTTTGGGGGGGAGTAGCGAGATAGGACGTAGACACAAAGTATAGGAGGGGACCTCACTGAGTTCTACAGGAGATTTTTTAGGCATTCTCTGTGACGTCGGAAGGGAGTAGATAAGCTGTGTTATCACCTATTGTGACTGGTAGATCCTGTGTTATATACATATAGGTGATATCTGTCATTGCAATCCTGTCTGTGATGATAATAGGTTGACTACGGAAAAGTTAACTGAACATAACAGGAAGTCTCAACATATTATTAGACCTAGTGGCCAGTGTGAATAATATTTAGGTACTTTTAAAATATAAATAGTGACATAGAAAATAAAAATCATCCAAAAATATAAACATAAAAATCGAATTTAAGCCATAGGTCATTTTCTGATGACACATTCTCTTTAAAGGGGAAATGCAGTGAAAATGATCTTCGGATACAGCGTTTATATATATTTGAGAGGATGACATGGGTGACGTCTGTGATCTTGGACCAGTTAATGGAGGAAAATGTAACCAGTGGCTAAAATCTCAGCTTCTCGAAGTGGATCATGTATTGGTTGGACATGATCAATCTCTGGATGTATATAAGGAATGTTTCCATTCACTGACAGCCAACAATAGCATACCTCTCAACTTTGAAAGAATGCAAATGTGGACAATTCCTACAGAGAGCTTATTCTGGGTCCCTGTATACAGTAGTGATACTGCGCTGTGTCCACCTGCACAGTAAAAATGCCCCCTTAGTGCCACTGTGCCCCTAGTGATGCTCAGTGCCCTCATACAGCATGATGTCCCTTTGTTGCCTACCTCAAAGTATAATGCCGCTTTAATGCTTTTCCACACAGTATGGTGCCTCTTAGTGCCCCTCCTCACAGCAGGATGCCCTCTTAGTGCCACCTCTCAGCTGTTCTGCAGTAAATCCAGTACCAGAATTTGGCACCAGAACTACAATGTTGCTGTCTATTGTGTGTAGAGGATGTGAATGTGAGCAGCTCCGCACCATCCAGCTCTAAAGACCACCCACAATGGACAGACCTATAGTTCTGGAGCTGAAGCTACTGCAGAGCAGCTGGCAGGGGTGCAGGGTGTTGGACCCCCACCGATCAGATATTGGAGGATAAGCCTTCAATATAAAAGGACTTTAACTGCTCTACAAAGTGTGATGTTCCCTTGGCATCTCCAAACTGACTACCTAGCCAATGTTCAGAGCAATGAGGTCTGCTCCGGTCTATCTGTTCTATTTGTGACTTGGTGCAACACGTACGATGACATCAATCCACTGTGCCTGCACCAAACCAATGGCAACAGGGGTTACTGGTTGAATGGTCTAGCAGGGATCTGACATTTCCCCTGTCCTCTATTGTATTCAACTGTATCCGCTGTCTTGAGGATAAAATATAAAATTCTACTTGCCTACAGCCACCAATAGAGGGAGCTAAGGAGCTTACTGTATAAGTGCATTTTGAGTGCAATGTAAAAGAGTATGCAGTAAACTCCCCCTAGTGGTGGCTGCAGGCAGACAGAATTTTATCATACAACTCTTTTCTATGCAGATGAATAGGAGCTCTGTAGAAGTTAACTTCTGGATATATTAAGAAATTAATCAGCAAAGAATTTTGGACAGGTGCTGCACATTAAGTAGGGAAGATCAGACAGTTCCACCTACTCAGTGGGTAATAATGCAATAACATGTCTGACATATCCAGTTAGGTTTAATAGGAAAGATATAATTGAGTCAGTGGGGAGTTCGTATATCGGATGCTGCAGAACAACAAAGTGTAATGTGGGCCGTGACTGACACTCCAATAAGAAGCAGAGGGCGCAGCTTTATGTTATCCCTCACAAGTGACGGCCAGAGGAAGACAGACTGCTGACCCAAGCATTTCCCCGGGTGCACAAAGGAAAATATTCTCATCTTCTAAGATCATAAAAAGTTAAATAAAATATTGATTAGTACAAAACTCCATGGCTCGATGTCAAGGACATTCTTAAAGGAGACGCATCAGAAATAAAAGACTCAAAGAGAAGAGGAAGGGACGTCCATTACAGTCATAGCAACAGACTAAAGCACTAATCCATATACGTGAAAGGGGGACGGGGTGATTGTACCTGGCATCATAGTTACAAAACTCTTTGGTCTTTTTTGAATCCTTACATCTAATCCTTTTAGGCTTTATATAGGAATGCTGCGTAGCTAGAAGATTTTAATCTAGAGTATAGGACAGCGCTGATAGAGAGATAAGGATATAGACAGAAATATAGAAATGAGGTGAATTGTCCTCTCATCTATCCTCCTGCTCCCTCTTTGACCGGCTACAATGTGGCTTCCGACCCCACTCGACTGAAGCTGCCCTGACCAAAGTCACCAACGACCTGCTAACAGCTAAAACAAAAAAAAACATTACTCTGACCTCCTCCTCCTTGACCTGTCCTCTGCCTTTAACACTGTCAACCACTCCCTTCTGTTACAAACTCTCTCATCTCTTGGCATCACTGACCTGGCCCTCTCCTGGATCACATAATACCTCACAGAGCGGACTTTTAGCGTCTCCCACTCTCATTCCCTCTCTGTTGGTGTCCCGCAAGGCTCTGTCCTAGGACGCCTCCACTTCTCTATCTACACCTTCGGCCTGGGACATCTTATAGAGTCCCATGGCTTTCAGTATCACTTTTATGCTGACAACACACAAATCTACCTCTTTGGTCCAGACATCACCACCTTACTATCCAGAATCCCACAATGTCTATCTTCCATATCCTCCTTCTTCTCCTCTCGCTTTCTTAACATGGATAGAACAGAATTCATTATCTTTCCCCCATCTTGCTCAACTTCCCCAACAGACTTATCTTATCACAATCAATGGCTGCACACTCTCCCCAGTCAACCAAGTCCGCTGCCTTGGAGCGACCTTGGATTCTGCCCTCTCCTTCAGACCACACATCCAAGGCCTTTCCACCACCTGCCGCCTCCAACTCAAAAATATCTCTGCGCATTCCTGAATCATTAGTCTGCAAAAATGCTTGTACATACCCTCATCATCTCCCATCTAGACTACTGCAACATCCTCCTCTGTGGTCCTTCCATCTAGCACTCTCGCACCCCTCCAATCTACCTCTCCCCTCTGCCAATCTCTTCACTGGCTCCCCATTGCCCAGCGAATTCAGTTCAAAATATTAACAAATACATATAAGGCCATCCACAACCTGTACCTTCCCTACATCTCTGAGCTACTTTCCCGATACATCCCCACAAGTAATCTCCGATCCTCACAAGACCTCCATCTCTCCTCTCCACTTATCACCTCTTCCCACAATCGCCTCCAAGATTTATCCCATGCATCCCCCGTACTCTGGAACTCTCTACAGCAACATATCAACCGCTTATCTATCGTGGAAACCTTCAAAAAAAAAACTGAAAACCCACCTCTTCAGACAAGCCTACAACCACTGACCCTGCTGCCTCTATACCGCCACCACCAGCTTCACCCTTCACTACTGCGTCCTTCTCCCATATCTCGTAGATTTTAAGCCCTCACGGGCAGGGCCCTCTCTCCTTCTGTACCAGTCTGTAACTGGTCTTGTTCATGCTCAGTGCAATTGTCTGTATTATGTATGTACCCTGCTTATCATATGTACAGTGCCATGGAATGAATGGCGCTTTAATAAATAATAATAATAATAATAGATTTATACATATGAAATAGATATGAGAACCGTACAAACACACTTGGAAATGTATACACTGTATTTATAAACATTGATTTATGTATTTACAAACACAGAAATAAAGAAAGATATCTTGTTTCCAGTTTTAGATTTCCATAGATATTTGTTGATACGTGTGGAAAACATTTGGAGAAGGTAATTCTGATACAGTTGGAAACATCTGCTGGAGCCAATAACAGTCAAGTAAGATTGTGTACAAGCTGCAGAGTCCCAGCAGGAACAAATGTGCAGTGTCAGGCTGTCAGGCAGGAGGGCCCGCACGCTGCACACGATCTGCAAGCTCACTGTGTCAATAGTGTACAAGACGAGGCTGGAAATCAAGTGCCACCAATGGAGAACAAGACGAAATTTACAATACAATAAAATTGCACCTGTCACAATGACATTCAATCACATGTGCCTTTATAGTGTACTGCAAAAAGAAAGACTCCAGTTCAGTTCAAATTCACATACATTAAAAGCAGCCAGAGACAGATACGAAATAGATAGATGGTTATGAGAAAATAGATACATATTTGATGTGAGATAAACAGGCAAATAGTTTGAAAGACAGAAATGAGTCATATGGATAGACCTAGATAGATAGATATGAGATTGATAGATAGATAGATAGGAGATAAGTAGAAAGTTATGAGGCAGTCTCCTTAAGGTTGCTGGGAGGTGGGCTGGCCCCACCCTCCTGGTTAGGAGTCTTTGCTGAGCAGGCCTAGAGGATGGATGTGCATGTGTGAGCTGCTGATAACTAAGCCTAATCCAGGGAAACTTTATCCCTGAGGATGAAAGCTGCAAGAGTGCAAGTGAACTGAGAGACCAACTTCTGAGAGAAAGAGAACAGACATTTGCAGATGTCTGAGAACCACTTAAAGCCCACGCTGGACTGAGACAGTAATGTAAACGCATGCTTATGGAAATAGACTTTACTACCTGTGGAAACGGTTAAAGTAGGTTTTCCAAGATTTTCTTACTGATGATCTATCCTCTGGATAGGTCATCAGTATCTGATAGGTGGGGGGTCCAACACCCGGGACCCCCACCGATCTGCTGCTTGAAAAGGCAGCAGCGCTCCTGTGAGTGCTGAGGCAAACACAGCTTTTCCTAGGCCAGTGATGTCACGTTCATCTATCACATGGCCCATTAAAGTGAATGGGGCTGAGCGCAATACCAAACACAGCAGCTATACAATGTACTGTGCTTGGTAAGCTGTGTAAAGGCAGCGGCACTCCCCCTTCCTCAAAACAGTTGATTGTTGGGGGTCCCAGATGTCGAACCCCCACCGATCAGACCCAGAAGATAGGTCATCAGTAAAAAGATCCTGAAAAAACTTTTTAACTGTCTCCGGCACCCACCACACTTCTGAGACGGACATCAAGGTACCATAGCCATCACCAGACAGGAGCTGCCAAAAAGTCCCCTAAGTGGCTCCATGGGAAGAAGGGTTGCACCCCTCACTCACTGCATGCTCGGCCCAGGGAGCGCTAGAGGGATTAGCCACCCTCCGGCATCACCTATCACACCTTCCCTGTGGCCCGGTGTTCTGCAGATAGATGATCGAAGGATAAATAGATAGACAGTGGGCTGTTATTAGGCAGTACAGACACTACTGCCAAGAGTTCTACCCACCAGACACTACATGGGAGCTAGGACTTTTCACATATACAGTGGAAGACACCCATTTAACAGTCAAACTTGGTTCATAGAGCCCTTAAGGGGAATCTGTCACCCCCCGACTGTTTCTCACTGTTCCTACAGCTCTGCAGCTCTGTTATAGCTTTTTTCAAATATACCTTTATGTCCAGAACAATATTCACTATCACCCAAAAAACATTTTTAGAAATATAATAATTAGGTTCAAAAGAGTCCAAGGGGCTGTACTTAACAGTGAGCCCCTCCCCTCCTCTCCACCTCCAAGCTGCGCTGACATAATCTTGTTGCCTCTCCAAATATTGCGCAGGCAGCGAGTGCACACAGAAAGGAAAGGTGCACATGCATGGTCAGTCATCTTCAGCTGGCAGTGGCTTCATTAAGTGAACTGCGCATGCGCCAGAAGCCTGCACAAGATTTGGAGCGGCAGTATGATGACGTCCCTGGATCTAGGTGATGGAGATAAGGAGAAAAGGGGATGAGTGTGTCTCACTGCTGATGGGTGTGACTGGGCTTCAGCATGACGAAGTACGGGCTCCCACAAGCAAACACTTTTTTCGACTAATCAGATCTTTTATGTGAACATTAAAATGCTTGATTTTGGGCAGCACATTGCCCTGTGTAACCTGAATTGTGCTGCCAACAATGCCTCCACAACCAATCATGAAAAGTCATGTGGCAGAGTGTTCAGACAATTATCTGTCCCTCTAATCGACTAGCTATATCATCAATCGCTACTCGTTACATGCAGAAATCTCCTTGTGTAAAAGGACCCTTTTAATCATATACATGTAAATGTAAGGGCCCCAATTAGCAATCTGCCTCCCCTGAACCCATTATATATATGATATGCTTATAGATCATATTATTCAAAATCAGTGGGTAACTGTGCTGGAGAAGCAGTATAACAGTCTTCTGCAGATGCCCACCTAAGGTACAGTATGCAATACAGTGCAGGGAGTACAAGTTATGCAATACAGTACAGGAAGTACCATAAGGTATACAATACAGTACAGGAAATACCCGTATGAAATACAGTACAGGAAGTACCATAAGGTATACAATACAGTACAGGACATACTATAAGGTATGCAATACAGTACAGGAAGTACTGTAAGATATGCAATACAGTACAGGAAGTACAATAAGGTATGCAGTACAGTACAGGAAGAACCATAAGGTATGCAATACAGTACAGGTAGTACAATAAGGTATGCGATATAGTACAGGAAGTACCATAAGGTATGCAATACAGTACAGGAAGTACCCGTATGAAATACAGTACAGGAAGTACCATAAGGTATACAATACAGTACAGGAGGTACCATAAGGTATGCAATACAGTGCAGAAAGTGCAAGGTATGCAATACAGTACAGAAAGTACCATACGGTATAGAATACAGTACAGGAAGTACTGTAAGGTATGCAATACAGTACAGGAAGTACCATATGGTATACAATACAGTACATGAAGTACTGTAAGGTATGCAATACAGTACAGGAAGTACAATAAGGTATGCAGTACAGTACAGGAAGAACCATAAGGTATGCAATACAGTACAGGAAGTACCATATGGTATGCAATACAGTACAGGAAGAACCATACGGTATACAATGCAGTACAGGAAGTACCATAAGGTATGCAATACAGTACAGGAAGAACCATACGGTATACAATGCAGTACAGGAAGTACCATATGGTATGCAATACAGTACAGGAAGAACCATACGGTATACAATACAGTACAGGAAGTACCATATGGTATGCAATACAGTACAAGAAGAACCATACGGTATACAATACAGTACAGGAAATACCATATGGTATGCAATACAGTACAGGAAGAACCATACGGTATACAATACAGTACAGGAAGTACCATATGGTATGCAATACAGTACAGGAAGAACCATACGGTATACAATACAGTACAGGAAATACCATATGGTATGCAATACAGTACAGGAAGAACCATACGGTATACAATGCAGTACAGGAAGTACCATATGGTATGCAATACAGTACAGGAAGAACCATACGGTATACAATACAGTACAGGAAGTACCATATGGTATGCAATACAGTACAAGAAGAACCATACGGTATACAATGCAGTACAAGGTATGCAATACAGTACAGGAAGAACCATACGGTATACAATGCAGTACAGGAAGTACCATAAGGTATGCAATACAGTACAGGAAGTAGATTAAGACATCAATCAAGGCAGAATGAGGATGTTAACAACCTGGGCAAACTGACTAATCCAACATCGCCCAGATGAAAACTGGCGAGGGATTTCCATGCCACGTTTCATAACTTAAATTTTGGTTTGGTATACCTATCTTATTTTTGGATGACAAAGTGCAAAAAATCCCCTCCTTTTATTATGCATTACAAATAATATAAAAATGGGCAGACTGGGGCACAGGACAAGAATCCACACTCCACCAGCCCTTTATAAAGGGAGCACTGCAGGACGCCTGATGAAGTCCAGCCGCGAGCGATTCCTGTTAGTGTATTTCTGTAGAATCATGTCCCCAGGATGCAGTGGATTACACAAAACCTGAGCTATGTGTGCTTTTATCGTAACTAGTCCAGTGCTCCAATTCTGAAGAGCTGGACGTGTACAGGCAGCTCTCTGGAATATGACAATATGAGAAGCAGAGAAGTGTCTACTGTGCCGGATATTACTGTTATTTAAAAAAAATGAGAAAATAATATCCATGGCACTTTACGATATTTCAGAAATGTAAAAATCTTAGTCGCACTCTGCTTCTTGTGTCTTGGAGTCGGGTTCCCACCCCAATTAGTATAAAATAGAAAACTCCAGAGTTTATTCAAGGTTAATACTCTTTATTGCAACCGTCCTGTAATAATGAGTATTAACTTTGAATAAACTCTGGAGCTTACTATTTTATTTCACAAATGTAGGTGTATTTTTTTTTACCAGTGGCAATCAAATGGTTTTGGGAATCTCTCATGGTGGGATCAGCACAGAAGTGATGACCCATCCTTCCATCTTTTCTTTGATATATAACATTCACATTTGGTGAAGACTTCTGAAAGCCCTGTAAATGTCAAGGAAAACCAAAACTAGACCATGACCAGATCAAGTCCATCTGAAGTAGCAGAAGATATATAAAGTCTCAGCTCATAGGAGAATACAATTATGAAAAGGAAGAGGAAAACCAACAAAAAGCACTGTCCGTGATGGATAAAGACAGTCACTAAAATCAATACCATTGAGAAGCTTAAAGTAGTTGTGTCACCTCAGAAAATGGCATATTGCTAGAATATACCCCCATTGTCTAAGATGGGAATACCCCATTAAAGACTTGAGGGGCTTTCTTGAGAGCCATTATTCATATGGCCACTAGATTTTGACCTTAAAGTGTATTATAACAGTAATATTAGAGCTACCTCACTTTGCTTGAACCAAACTATAAGTTGAAACAACACCTTGGGAAGTAGTCAGATGGGAGCCAGCTGGGTATGTGCCCTGGGCACAGAAGATTAAAGGGCATGTGCAGGTAGTAGATTTACATGGTGTAGCAGGGAGCCGTGAGAGAGCACAATGTGGGCATTACTACTGTGATGGGGAACAATGTGGGCATATATATTGTGATGCGGCACAATGTGGCATAACTACTGTAATGGGGCACATGTGGACATAACTACTGTGACGGGCCACAATGTGGACATAACTACTGTGATGAGCCACAATGTGGGCATTACTACTGGGAGGGGGCATAATGTGGACATAACTACTGTGATGTGGCACAATGTGGATATAACTAATGTGATGGGCCACAATGTGGGCATTACTACTGTGAGGGGCCAGAATGTGGAACTTAACTACTGTGACGTGGCACAATGTGAACATAACTACTGTGATGGGCCACAAAGTGAACATTACTATTGTGGGGAGGCACAATATGGGCATAACTACTGTGAAGGGGGCCAATGTGGATATTACTCCTGTGAGGGAGCACAGTGTGGGCATTACTACTGTGAGTGGGCACAATGTGGGCATAACTATTGTGATGGGGCACAATGTGGCATAACTACTGTGACGGGGCACAATGTGGACATAACTACGGTGACGGGCACAATGTGGACATAACTACTGTGATGAGCCACAATGTGGGCATTAGTAATGTGAAAGGGCACAATGTGGACATAACTACTGTGACATAGGACAATGTGTACATAACTACTGTGATGGGCCACAATGTGGGCATTACTACTGTGAGGGGGCACAATGTGGATATAACTACTGTGACGTGGCACAATGTGGACATAAATACTGTGATGGGGCACAATGTGGGCAAAACTACTGTGATGAGCCGCAATGTCGACATTACTACTGTGGGGAGGCACAATATGGGCATAACTACTGTAAAGGGGGCCAATGTGGATATTACGACTGTGAGGGGGCACAGTATGGGCATTACTACTGTGAGGGGGCAAAACATGGACATTACTACGGTGAGGGAGCACAAAGTAGGCATTACTCCTGTGAGGGGGCACAATACGGGCATTAATACACTGAGGGGGCACAATGTGAAAATAACTACTGTGTGGTAGCACTAAGGGGAAAGCAATGCTCTATATTACCCTGTTGTACATTGGGGTGACAAAGTTTTACAAAGCAGTACAGTTTAACGTGGACAGTTACCATCCCTTCCTTACAGTTGCAAGAAAAAGTATGTGAACCCTTTGGAATGATATGGATTTCTGCACAAATTGGTCATAAATGTAATCTGATCTTGAGCTAAGTCACAACAATAGACAATCACAGTCTGCTTAAACTAATAACACACAAAGAATTAAATGTTACCATGTTTTTACAGCTGCCCTGCCCTATAAAAAACACACAGCAGTTCTGGGTTTGCTTTTCACAAGAAGCATTGACTGATGTGAATGATGCCTCGCACAAAAGACCGCTCAGAAGACCTACGATTAAGAATTGTTGACTTGCATAAAGCTGGAAAGGGTTATAAAAGTATCTCCAAAAGCCTTGCTCTTCATCAGTCCACGGTAAGACAAATTGTCTATAAATGGAGAAAGTTCAGCACTGCTGCTACTCTCCCTAGGAGTGGCCATCCTGTAAAGATGACTGCAAGAGCACAGCGCAGACTGCTCAATGAGGTGAACAAGAAGAATCCTAGAGTGTCAGCTAAATACTTACAAAAGTCTCTGGTATATGCTAACATCCCTGTTAGCGAATCTACGATACGTAAAACACTAAACAAGAATGGATTTCATGGGAGGATACCACAGAGGAAGCCACTGCTGTCCCAAAAAAAAATTGCTGCATGTTTACAGTTTGCACAAGAGCACCTGGATGTTCCACAGCAGTACTGACAATATATTCTGTGGACAGATGAAACCAAAGTTGAGTTGTTTGGAAGAAACACACAACACTATGTGTGGAGAAAAAGAGGCACAGCACACCAACATCAAAACCTCATCCCAACTGTGAAGTATGGTGGTGGGGGCATCATGGTTTGGGGCTGCTTTGCTGTGTCAGGGCCTGGACAGATTGCTATCATTGAAGGAAAAATGAATTCCCAAGTTTATCAAGACATTTTGCAGGAGAACTTAGGGCCATCTGTCCACAAGCTGAAGCTCAACAGAAGATGGGTGTTGCAACAGGACAACGACCCAAAGCATAGAAGTAAATTAACAACAGAATGGCTTAAACAGAAGAAAATACGCCTTCTGGAATGGCCAAGTCAGAGTCCTGACCTCAACCCGATTGAGATGTTGTGGCATGACCTCAAGAAAGCGATGCACACCAGACTTCCCAAGAATATTGCTGAACTGAAACAGTTCTGTGCAGAGGAATGGTCAAGAATTACTCCTGACCGTTGTGCACGTCTGATCTGCAACTACAGGAAACGTTTGGTTGAAGTTATTGCTGTCAAAGGATGTTCAACCAGTTATTAAATCCAAGGGTTCACATACTTTTTCCAGTATGTGAACCCTTGTTCAATAAAAACATGGTAACATTTAATTATTTGTGTGTTATTAGTTTAAGCAGACTGTGATTGTCTATTGTTGTGACTTAGATGAAGATCAGATCACATTTTATGACCAATTTGTGCAGAAATCCATATCATTCCAGAGGGTTCACATACTTTTTCTTGCAACTGTATGTGATTATTCTTTTTGCTTTATCACCGCAGTGACCTTTTTTTCCGGTTCCAGCGGACATCTCACTTACACTCCTGCGACACCTTGGATGCTGTAGGACCAGTTAGTTTATCGCAAGGTCTATTGGTATCGCCGTGTACCCTATGATAGGTTGCATCAGGTGTACATATTGGGGGTCATTTACAGACACCATCATTTTATGCCGATCTCCGATTCCCCTATGCACTGCTGGAGGATTGGCCTAATTTATATATTAGGTGCACCTCTGGCGGTCCGTGCGCCAGGAGTAAAAACTACTTGGAACCCTGACTGGAGTAGTTTTCATTCCTCTTTTACACCTGTTTTCAGGTGTAAAAGACAGTAAATGTGTCAGGGCCGGAGTCCTGGCCCAAGTCACACACTTACTGCTCCTAAATAGTTGCAAAAGGAGGCTTGTGACTATTTGTTTGTAAAGATATTATTAAAAGCTATGGTTTAAGCTATTCAGTCACAACCCTACAGGGACTGGGTGGGATTGGGTGAGGGCAGTTATGCAGTTTCTGATTTACTAAAGTTAGGAGGTAAGTGCCGAGGGTTACTGAATACTTTTCCCTGGTGCAGGAAAGCCTAGCTACACCTCTGCCACCTATACATGCCCAAGTTATGAAATCATGACCCACCTTCTTCTTAGGCCTCTTGCACATGACTGTATGCCCTCCGTGACCTATGGTCCATGAGCAGGCCATATGTCCCGGAGCGGCATTGATCGTGCGCACGGGAGTGCACAGCATCATAGATTCCAATGATGCTGTGCACGTCCCGCACTCATAAAATCATATTGTAATCTATGTAATCTTGTAATCTATGATGCTGTGTGCTCCCGTGCGCACGATCAATGCCGCTCCGGGACATATTTCCTGCTCACAGACCATAGGTCACGGAGGGCATACGGTCATGTGCAAGAGGCCTTAAAGGGATATTCCAATTTAATACTTCGTCTGACACAGAGAGATATCTAAAAAAATATATCTCTGGTTGAGTTATAATTCATTACTTGCATAAGTGAAAGGACTCAGTTCCAAAGACCTTCAAAGCAGTGTGAACTCATTTTTGCAGGCCGCTATTATATGTATGAATATGTTCTGATCCTCTGGCAATACCTTGACATGGCATGGGGTCCCTCCACTGGGACTCCTAGTGACCACTTATTTCCAGAAGAACCACTCGTACACTGATCTTCATGACAATGATTTAGATGAATGTAGACTACTGTTTGTAGACTAAAAGGGATGGTCCTGACCAGTTTCGGACTAGGGTGCCAAGGGCCCACCAGTAAAATTTATTTTGGGGGCCCACTGTACGGATACATTCAAATATTACCTGCTCACACAGCAGCAAGATGCTACCAGATGATTGAATATGGAAGTCCCTGCAGGAACTTTGAGAAGGTAGGTCCTGGGGAGAAGAGGATACCGTCAGCTTTCCTCTATACCTAGAAGTCATCTCAGCCCTGATTGTGTCTATAATAATATGAGGAGTTTCTTTAACCCTTAGAGGACCCTGAGATTTTAAATTTTTATATTTTCGTTTTTCACTCCCGCCTACCTATAGTCTTAACTTTTTTAATTTTCTATTCACATAGCCTTATGAGGACTTTTTTTTGCGGGACAAGTTGTACTTTCTAATGGCGCTTTTTCTGGTTGCATACCATGTAGTGGGAAGCGTACACTAAGCGGTAAAATTGACCATTCTCCAGGTCGGTGCAGTTACAATGATACCAAACTTGTATAATTTTTCTTGTGTTTTAATACAAAAAAAAAAAAAACCTTTGAGAAAAAAAATGTTATCACCATATTCTGACCTCTGTAACTTTTTGGTAGTTATGTGTACGGGGCTGTGTGAGGGCTCATTTTGTTGTGGGGCAATCTGTACTTTTCAGTTATACCAATTTGAAGTGTATGCGACTTTTTGATCACTTCTTATTAAAAAATTATTGGGGAGTTGTAGTGACAAAAAATAGGAAATTGGCTGTTTTTATTATTTTTCCCGTTATGCCATTAATATTTTTATTTTTTTACTTTGTTTTTATTAAGACAAAACTTGTACATACACAAAGTATACAAGAGTAAATATGACTTTTCGGTATACATCCACAATGTACTTTTCTGTCTCCATTTTTATATAATTTTATCATGTCGAGAAAAGAGAATATAAGTTGTCTAACGTACAATATATAGTAACTCTAGTAAAAGTTGAGAACTTATGCAAAAGAAATAAAAGAAAGGAAAATAAAAGGACTCTTGTTTGTCTTCTTACATATTACATAGTTGTGAAGCATCGAAAACCTTATACAGTATAATCAGGTATCATTAACACGTGTGGGTTCTGATACCTATAAGATGTCAGTTTCTTTATTCCTCTCGCTTCTCCTCCTGGCACAGCTGTGGCTATGAAGAAAGTTAAGAGAAAGGAAGATGTCTCTTTGTAATCCATGGCCCCTAATCTGGACGTAATCTCTTGTATGGTAGTTATTATTGGCGATTTCCAAAGTTGCGCTATTGCTAATTTGGTAGCTAAGAAAATGTGAGCGCATAGCATGGGCGTCCGCAGAAATTTTTCCGGGGGGGGGGGGGGGGGGCATAATTTTATTGACATCCATGCCCTGCTTGTTTCTGAGAATTTAATGAAGGGGAGGGGCATATTCATTATCACAAAGTATAATAACGCATGAGCTGTGCAGTGGCGGATGCAGAGCCTGGTCTCGGGAGGGAGATTATTTTCTGTCCACGGCCACAGAACAAGGGTGCTTATAGAACAGACTACACAGTAGTAGAGGTATACTGTATATTGTGTGGCACAGTGTAGAGGTATACTGTATATTGTGTGGCACAGTGTATGCTATATGTGTATAACAAACATATTTTACATGAAAACTTACAAATACTTGGCTTGGCCCTTGGGGATCTCGGACACCACTTTAACACTTGGCTGGGGGGCTCGGCGGAGCTGATGTTGTGTTTTATCCTAATGAGAAAGATTTCATAATAAGGATTTGGAGAAGGGGCAGAGGGATAGCAGAGCAGGGAGAGCCTGGTGCTTCTACTCGGGGGGTCATACCATGGGGGAGTAATAAAGCCCACCATAATGCCCCCCAGTAGAAATAATTCTCCTTATAATGTGACAGTGCAAAAAATACCCCCTTGTAATGCCCCCAGTTGAGCTTATGTCCCCATAGTGCCCCCATAATGTACCAGTATAAAATGCCCCAGTAGATGCCCTCAGTGTCCCCCATTTAATTGTTTAGGCTACTTTCACACTAGCTCTTGATCGGATCCGTTCTGAACGGATCCGATCATATTAATGCAGACGGAGGCTCCGTTCAGTACGGATTCGTCTGCATTAATAACTTAGAAAAATTTCTAAGTGCGCAAGATGCCTGAGCGGATCCGTTCAGACCTTCAATGTAAAGTCAATGGGGGACGGATCCGCTTGAAGATTGAACCATATGGTGTCATCTTCAAGCGGATCCGTTCCCATTGACTTACATTGTAAGTCTGAACGGATCCGCTCGCCTCCGCACGGCCAGGCGGACAGCTGAACGCTGCAAGCAGCGTTCAGCTGTCCGCCTGGCCGTGCGGAGGCGAGCGGAGCGGAGGCTGAACGCCGCCAGACTGATGCAGTCTGAGCGGATCCGCTCCATTCAGACTGCATCAGGGCTGGACGGCTGCGTTCGGGTCCGCTCGTGAGCTCCTTCAAACGGAGCTCACGAGCGGACCGACGAACGCTAGTGTGAAAGTAGCCTAAGCGAGGAGTTTTCCACATTTATTATTTTGGGAATAGTATTGGGCATTTCTGGTGCGCAGTTGTTTTTCATATGAGTATAATAAGCATTCATTTTACCTTTCTTTTTTAGCTTGATGTCCCAGTTTGATAAATACCCCTCGAACTGACGCTTTGTGGGCATTCCAAAGGGTTGTATGTTTAGAAACCGTCCCTGCATTCAGTTGAAAGAACTCTGCCACAGTCATCCTGATCTCCTCTTTATAAGAAGGGTGGGCCAGCAAAAAGGCATTATCCCTCCAAAGAGACACCCTCTGAGAAGAATACCTCTTTGTCAGGGTCTTAGTGATAGCAGCGTGATCTGACCATGTAATTGACTCTATTGCGGATGAGGAAACACTCTGGAGCAGGGAACTCCCAACCAAAAGCAAATCTATCCTAGAATAGATATTGAAGGGGTGTGAGTGAAATGTTTAATCTTTTTTAGATCCATGTTGTATACGCCATATGTCATACATTTGTTGCTTGTGTATTAAAGTCCCTAGCATGTCAGTACGCCAATGAGATGTAAATATCGTGTCCCATGTGTCACCTGGAATTGTATTAAAGTCCCCACAAATTATTGTATGTCCTTGTTTGACTTTGTTCACTTTTCGAAACACCTTGTTCAGGAAGCGTACTTGTCTGCGGTTGGGGGCATAGAGAGTAATTAGCGTATATTTAATGTTGTTGATGAGACCTACAAGTATAATGCATCTTCCCTGGGGGTCAGTGGTAAGGGAAATCAGGAAAAGGCTATAGTGTTTCTAATGGCTAGCAAGACTCCTCTTTTCTTCTTTTCAAAATGTGCCTGAAATATCTGTGAGTAGTGGGGGTGCTTGAGTCTAAGTGCATCCTGAAGTGTTATGTGAGTTTCCTGAGCACAGACCATGTCTGATTTCAGGGACATTGCCTCTTTCCACATCAAGGAGCATTTGTAAGGACTATTAAGTCCCTTAACATTAAAAGAGGTTATCTTAAATACCATTTTGTATAAACCAAAAGCTATATCGTGCAGTTAACACTTTAATGAAGCAACAGAATGAGGGCATGCCGGAGAGGTCGAGAGGGTCTTCTGAAGGAGTCAGAGAGTGTGCCCGGAGGAGAGGGAGTAGCTGAGTCCTATAAATAAAAAAATACAGAAACTGAAACAGATCATCAGGTATATGATGTAACATCTACCGGTCAGGTGGAGTCTCCTGCCAGGTAGACATCATGTCAAGTAGGGCGTTTTTAACAGACCAACAAGAAAAAAGGAAAACTCACTGCAAACTTTCACAGTGTAACAGCTGGAGGGCCTCAGGTTGAGCATGCCTGCTCTAGAGCATGGTGTGTGTCTATCAGATAATTGTGAGAGCCTGCAAACTCTCCCATTTTATTTTCTATGTGCGACACTCGGTTTTCTGTATCAGCAACCGACGATTGCAAGGGGGCAATTAGTTGGGTGATACCCTTCTGGAGCGACTGACTAAATGCCAATAGTAGATCCTTCAATAGAGAACTGGAAGCTGGAGCATCTGATGTTAGAATGGAAGCAAAACACTCTGGCATTGGTATATGATCCTGAGTTACCTCTCTCAGGGTGTTGCTTACCCTTCTGTCGGTTCACTCTGCATATAGGCGCTGCCTCTGCTTTGCTGGACTTGTTGAGGGGGATGTCCAAGATGGCGCCTCAGTGTTCAGGAGTTTCCCGCCGACACGTGGATTTCCTCCTTCTCGCGGGGGAGAGGTATCCGAGCTCCTCGGGGGGGCTCTTGTCCCTTACAGTTAATATATTGGGACTTGTATCATGTTTCATGGCTTCCTCCCGGTTTTATTGTTTCTTGCTCCTCAGGAATATTGAAGAGCTGGGGGACTCAGTGCCCCCTGCGCTCGCGGTTTCCATTTTATCTCTGTCCGCATCAAAATAAAAGTCCAACTTGCCTTGGGACTTGAGTCCTCGCTTTCCCCTGGTCATCATGGGTTCCGGGCTATATGTGGTAGTCGGTGAAGGCGTTTGTTTGCCCGGATTTTGTTATTTTAAGCTGCGTCTGTGCCGGAGCTCTTTTCTTATGCGGCCATACTCACTCGCGGCCAAGCCATGCCCCAGCCATTAATATTGTTATATTTTAATTGTATGGGCATTTTTGCACGCGTCGATGCCCATGATGTTGTATTTTTATTTTAAAGGGAACCTGTCACCTCCAAAAACCATCCCAAGCCGCCAGCAGTACCTGAGAGTAGCCAGCAGTGAGTTTCCGATGATCGTTTTGTTCCTGAAGGCAGATGAAGCAAAAGCTCAGAAAACGTTCTTTTATTCTCTGCCCGCGTGAATTTCTAGTCATGCTTGAAGTCAAGGGGGCAGTGGCCTCCTTGCTTCAAGTTAACCGCCCCCCTTCCCTGCCCCTTCGCCTGTGACTGACAGCCGGCTGTTCGGCAAAGGCAGACGAACTCTAGTGCATAAGCGCTTTCAGTCACAGCGAAGGGGCAAGGAAGGGGGCGTTGGTAATTACCATATTAATAAAAGCTATTTTCTAGACAAAGGACAACACTTAGGGTAGTAATACTAGTATATTTTAATACAAAACAAGCAGACTGATGTGATGATGTTAAAAGCTCTGTCACTAAAATCCAGGTGACAGAATCCCTTTAAGCTTCTCACTCTTAAAGTGTACAACCGTGGATTTTTCCTCTGAAAGGTTGAGATATCAGTAAACATCATTGAAGTGTCCTAGTAAAGTAGAGAAGAAAGTCATCTGCTGCCTTTGACCCACCTCAGATCTACAATAATTACAGCGGGCAGCGAGTAGATTGATTCTACACCCCATTAAATTCTAAACTGGTATGTCATGCTATCGCTCCCTACGCCAAGGACGACTTTATGGTGATCGCACCAGAAATAAACAAACCTCGTTTAGAGACTGTGTTCCTCAAATTAACGATGTGCTTTACTGGATTTATCATATTAGACTTATGCATTTAAAGAGCCATTACGAAGTATACACAGTCGTAAAAATCGCCTACACCCTAATGGTTTAAACAGCCATTTTCACATCCGAGTTTCTCTGCTACATTTCATAAGATTATGGGGCTTGTATCCATTAGGGTTTACATCTATGTACAGGCATAATTGAATGTTTTAGTCTCCATGCTTGTAATGACAGCAGGATACAAACAAATTGCTCTTATAGCAAATGAGGGGGTCTCAGTGGGCGTACCCCATTTCTTACTTCAAGACATGGCACATTAAATGCTGTCATTATTACACTGCATTAAGTCCATAATTTGGATACATCTCTCCAATCTGACAGTTTCAACCTGGCAATACTTCATATCTAAAAGAAATGGCAGCAGGGTCACCGGAAGATATACTGTATATTCAGTTTAAGGCTATATTCACACGACCGTAGTGTTTTGTGGTCTGCAAATTGTGGATCCACAAAACATGGATAACGGCCCGATTGAGTTCAGTGATTTGTGGACCGCACATGGCCTCCACTATGATAGAAAATGCCTATTCGTGTCCGCAAAAATAGGACATGATCTATCTTTTCTGCGGGGCCATGGAGCAGAAATACTGTCTGCACATTTTGCAACCCCTTTTAAATGAATGGGTCTGCACCCATTCCGCAAAACTGCGGAACAGTTGCGGACCCATTCATTCGGTCGTGTGAATGAACCCTAACTGTTACCCTGCACAGGGGTAAATGATTTTTAAGGGGCGTTTCCAACTACAGAGAGAGGAATTTCACTGGACATAAGATAGCAAAATTGCCCTCCTCCACCCTATATTAGGCTGGGTTCACATCATGTTTTTTCCATCTGTTTAACGTATACAAAAACAGTATACGTTAAACCGATGCCTCAGACTGATGCCATACAGTGGCATACATTCACCATAGAGTTCCATTGTAAAAAAAAAAGTATAAATATTTTTTTTTACCATTGTGAAAAAAAAAACATATATGTTTTTTACCAGTCTCTACAGGATACAAGAACATGGTGTGCTGTGTGTGTGTGTTTTTTAATTAAAAGTCAAACAGAGGCATAAAATGTGATGTGAACCAACCCTTATACTGTTTTTAACAATTTACCACATGTACTACATTGCAAATTTTCACATAAGGTGGTAGTTAGTGTCCCTGGAGGTCTAGTGTACATACTGTAAACTGGGAGGACATTTTTAAGGGGGAGTTTCCAACCACAGAAGTTCCCCTTAACATAGATGGCAAAATTGCCCTCCTCCACGCCATATTATATTGCCTTATATTGCCTTTGACAATTGGACATTTTCGCATAACATGATTTAGCGGTCAATGATTATCTCTGTAGGTCTAGTCTACATAAGTTGGGTGGACATAGCTCAGAGGACATATAGTACATGGAGTAATTGCTGGGAATCCAAGAAGGGTTTGTGGTTATACCCAATTTCTCTGGATGTCTACAGTGATGAAGGTGTGCATATTGCTATCCATTATACATGTTGATCCAGGATGGTTTTTGGCCATTAGGACTCCTCCACCATTTGGGACTCCACCCTTAGTCGATATGACTACGTGGACTCTCATACTGACTGTTGCCCAATATGAACTACCGTTTCTAAGTGGGTGGACCAGTTTAGACAATCCTCTCACAGTGGTTACCAATCATGATTCCCAAGTATGGTGGCCAAATTGGTTGTCACTCAGCTGTCCCAGAAATGGCTGAATATAATTTTATAACCACTAACAATGACGGAGGCATTGGTTATTTTCCGCTCGACACCTTTAACTACTTATATAGCCCATGCCTCCCCCAAGCCCCCCATAACCCAGACTTGACCAACCCCAATAAGACACGAATACCATGTTGCATTATATCGGCCACCGCAGCCGCTTTATTAACATTAAATACATATAAATAACCTTTTAAATACCATAACCATAACATATGTATAACATATATTCCTGAATCCAAACGGGGGAGGTCCTTGAAGCCCCCGCCAGGTTGAGCCGCCTTGCCTCCAGCCGTTAAGCTCCAGCTTGGAGGCTCCACTTAAGGCCCCCAAAATTCCGCCACAACCGACCACCAAAGGGGAGTCCAGCCCCAACTGTGGAGCCCTCCCATCCTCCTCACCTGAGAATCTCTCCAACTTCAAGGATCTCCCACCGCCACCAACGCACAGGCTTGACCCCTTATGCCTGCGCGTCCCTCCACACCCGCACAGCAGTCTCGATGCGCTCCTGTAAGGCCAGACATCACATATCCAGCCCTACAGGTGAACGCTATCAGCCCGCCAAAAAACCCCAACACCTTTCTCCACTTCCACGTGCCTCACCGCCACTGCCCCATTCCTTGCCATAATGTGCCCAATTGCCCAATTATCCTTCCCCCGAGCCTTGTTGTCTCCTTCCATCAAGCGCGCGCCCCTCCACACCTTTCGCGGAACTATATCGGACCACACAGTAACAAGCCTCAGGAACAGCTCCCACAACCTAAGGAGGTCAAATCGTTGCCACCTACGTGCAGAACCAACACATCCGGAGCCCTGTCCTGTCTGATGAACCTGTGGACTTCAGGCAAAACCCCACACCATTCCCTTACGACCCAGCCATCTTACCACTGCTACAGAACGAGCAAACCCTAACTGCTGACCATCCGGCCAAACCACTGCCTGAATGGCTCCCCAGAAGACATACGAATGTTCTAATATCCAAACTAACACTGGATCTGAACCTGCAACAAGATAAAAAAAAAAAAACAAGAAGCATCCCACATAAAAGGGACTATATAAATATTTTTTTTTTAGATATATAACCCCACCATCACAACCGCTCCGGACTGATATATGACCAAAACCGAAAAGATTCCCACCTCCCGATTCTTTTTATCACTTCCTCTTCCAACCCCCATCGAGTCGCCTCTGTCACAGCCCCATTTCTGAAGGAATGACTAGAGTAACCTGCTAGCCCTATGCCCAACTGGACCAAACACCTGCTGAAAATCACTGTAAACTGAAAACGGGAAAGGAAAGATCCATCCGCATGTACCAACAAAGGAGAAACTTCCCCACATACCTCTGCTCCATACTTGCGCAGACAATGAACCGGACACATCGAACAGGACTACTCTGCACCCTCTGCCTTCCACATCTGTTTTCAATCTCCTAATGAGAAACTCCACTCTATCTGGAAAAAGGTCCACATCGTCCCCAAACAACCCTCCCCTTTTACTAACCGTTGGACATACCAGTTCACCTAAACGCAACGCCCCAAAGAACGACTGTGAAAACGCTAGAGGACACAGCCGTAACTCCCACACCGAAGTACAAACCATGCCAAGCTGTTCCCTCAACCTCAGAAGCAAGGCAAATGACACCGGCCTCCGATCATCCTCCCCCACCCGCGACCGTTGCCAACCTTTCAACGCCCTTACAACTAAAAAAGACTTGGTGACATCCAGTAATTTTCTCAGCCTAAAACCAAAAGCTAACCCCGAAATACAACTATACATTTATGAAACGGACCAACCCTCCTCCCTACAATGACCTACAGTATGAACAACAACATCGGCATCTACAAATCATCGTTCTCCACCCCTAATCTAGCCCTCTACTGTTCCCAACACTGCCAGGCTTTTAAGTATGTCTCTCAAGTACAGGGGGCCAGTGATGACCGGATGAGCCCCACTAAGGTGCCTCCAGAAGTTCCCATAGGCAGCTTGGGAAGTCCTGCCTGCTCTCCTCTGCCTCTGGAGCCAGCTGCCAGAAACACTCCCACTGTGAACGAGAGAGAGCATAAGCAATACAGTTGTCGACCCCGGGTACATACACAGCTACCACCCAGTGGAAATGAACCTTACTGTTTCTGAAATTCTCCCCCCACAACATTCCCCTTTTAAATCCTCCAGCTAATCCAAGGGCAACCTACATTCCATCTGCACTGAGTCAATCACAATTCCTAAAAAGCTCAATTCCGTTGTTGGCCCCACCGTCTTTTCCGCCACCAGGGGAACTTTAAATGAATCAAACAGCACTCCCAGCGTGTGAAGCAACAAAGAACACACGCGCGAATCCGGGGGGCCAATACATAGGAAATCATCCAAATAGTGAATGATAGATTCACATCCACTACCGCACATTTTAGAAATGAGCTGAATGTCTCAAAATACACGCATGACAATGAACAACCTATCGGCAAACAACGATCCACCAAAAAAAAAAAAACAGTCCTAAAAACACCCCAACAAATGCAGACTATCCAGATGCACTGGCAATAACCTGAACGCTGCCTCAATATCCGTCTTTGTCATTAACGCCCCTTCTCCGAACTTCTTAACCCATTGCCGCGGCAAATGAGGTATAGACCACCGAACATAAAGTCCGAAAAATACCATAGTTGACCGACGAGCTCTTCGGAACGGATAGATGATGAATGAGGCAGAACTTATTCACCTCCTTTTTTGGGACCACCCCCAATGGCGACAAACGCAAATCCACCAGAGGTAGTTTCAAAAACGGGCCAGCCATCCTACCTAACCTAACCTCCTTTTCCAATTTTTCTGCAACTACGCCTGGCTGTTCCCTTGCCGACTGCACCAGAGAGAACAAACGGAATTCGAAACCCCAAAGAAAACCCCTCCCGCCACAAATTTGCGGCCTTCTCATCCGGGTATCTATCGAGGAATGGTTCCATCTTTTCCTTTGCTAGTACCCTCGCCCCCTCTCTGCCTGCCTCCCCTGAAGCACCAGTTGGCTCCATGGGACCCACCACAAGTGGAGCACTCGTGCTTGAACTTGCACTTAGCTCCAAATTTACACCCCCTTCATTAAACAAGAAGCACAATCCCTTTGCAGATGCTGCCGCAAAGCCGGATTGTCCCCCACCTTCCGATTCCCCCCGAAAGGACTAACCCGACCTAACCGGCACCGTCACTTTCAACCACAAAGCAATGTCTTTGTAATCCCATCTAATATTCGTGCGCACTGCCTTCCGCTGTCTGAACTGCTCATCGTAACGCAGCCATGCCAGTCCCCCATACACTCGGTAAGGTTCCCCAATGGCGTCTAAATATCAAAAAAGCGCTGAGCAGCACTCCGGCGCTTTCTCCTCTATCACACTTGCTAATATCTCAAACGCCTGTAACCAATTCGGGAACATACGCGGTATTAATCGGTGCCTATGCTTTTCCTCATCCTCCTTCCTACCCTCATCCTTCTCTGCTCTATCTAAGTTTAACTTTTCCAAGGGGAGAAGTGAAAATATATCCAAATACTCCCCTCTCCAAATTCGCTCCATAACTTCCTGTTTTAAACGCGCCCCCAACGGACCTTCAAAATAAATGTAGACTTCTCCCTTCGCTTTATCGTCCACCCGTATCACCTCCTCCTCCCAGAACAACCTGCCTGTGTTTGCACCGACGCCATGCTCCCCTGTAAACCTAAAATGGCCGCCCCTGAACCCTCAGACCCACTAGTGCCTCCCCCCACTCCGGTAACGGGGACACCCCCCCATGCTCCAATTTGCCAATAACCCCGCTAAACCCCCCAACAACTACCCTAACCCCCTACCCAACTCCCACTGGGGTCCCCAACCCCCCACTAGTCGAACTAGCCACTAACTGAACTAAAGGTCCCCATAGCATCTAACCTGGCTGCCTGTGACCCCATCAGCCGTAGATCCTGCCTCCTGATGTCCGGTCCTCTGCGCAGATCCAGGCGAAGCAAACTCCAGTGGATGTCCCCTGGCAGTGCTGAAACCAGGGACGTGGAAACCTGGGTCTTCACTCACTGCCTCGGGGAAGGCGGAGCCTCTCAGCTCCTGCTGTACTGAAGCCGAGGGCCTGCTGCCTACTGCTACATGGCCTGCAGCAGACCCGTTCGCTCTATCAAACTGATCATGCCGAGGGGCCCCTTGCTCACCCTGATCCTGGAGGGGGACCGCCGTTCCTGTTCCTGATCCCCTGGTGGTGGCTCATCACATGCTGGGAAGGCCTACCATGGCCTGCTCGTGGGCTCCGCCAACTGTCCGGATTCCTTCTACGCCTGGGTGCACGGGCAGAAGGTGCACCCGCCGCCTGCAGGCGCGAAGGGTCCTGGGAAGGACTCCGTCTGTGGCACTGAGTCTGAGAAGAGGACAACTCTGGGCTGAGGCGCGCCAGCTGTAAGTGCCTCAGCCGCCCCTCTCAGCAGCGGCCGAACCTGCGCCTGTAGACAGCCGGCTCCACGTACTGCTGCTGCCTCCCTCAACTCTGCTAGCATCACGTGCAGCTCCATCACTGTAAGTCCTTGGTCACGCTGTTAACAGCTCAAGTTCCAAACAAAATGGCCTCTTTCTTCCCCAAACCTCAGCTACTTAACCCCTTAGTTCCCGCCCCTTAGATTGAACTAGCCAATTGCCACCCCCGGGATCTCCCTTAAACCAGCCCCCCGTCATGATAGCCTCCCCTAAAGGCTACCGCCCCCCAGTGCGGCTATTACTGTAGATGAAGACAACTCCAGGACTCTAGGGAGTAACTGATTCTATTTTTGCGATACATAGAAGAGCTGGTGGCACAGCTGAAAGAAACGTTAATGAATCTCCCAGATAGCAAGTAATTGTGCTGCAATTTTGAAAATGACTTGCTAAGCTATTGCAGACTTGCCAAGCTTCACAAGTATGTTGCAAACTTGCAGCAAGTCTGCTTTGCAAGTCTCCAGATTAACTTGCTTTTGCAAACTTGCTGCAAGTTCTCGTTAAGTTATTATGCTCTTGCTAGAGACTTGCCAAGCAAATTTGCTGCAAGTTGAAAAACTAGAACTTTTGCTGCAAGTGTACAACTTGCCAGAGAATGTGTGCAGCAAATTAACAAGACTTACAATTTAACCCTGCCACAAGTTTGTGGCAAGTCATCCTTGCTATCTGGGCTGGAGCACTCGCTAAACAGTCCAATTATACTCCTTCAGTATCGGCGGTGCACAATCCTCATAGTCAGCAAATTCACCTCCAAGAGTAGAAGATAAAAAACAGGCAGCACTCACCACTGAAGTTTTCTTGCTTCAATCTTTAATCAATAACTCAATACATGATGTACACACGGCTGGGTGCAGCAGGCCTTACTTCCACCAGCACCCGCTGCTGCACATGGAAGTAAGGCCTGCTGCACCCAGCCGTGTGTACATCATGTATTGAGCTATTGAATAAAGATTGAAGCAAGAAAACTTCAGTGGTGAGTGCTGCCTGTTTTTTATCTTCTACTCTTGGAGAAACAGATTCTATGCCAACATTACAGATAGTATGTAAGAACACCCCCCCCCCCTTTCCCCGCCTTATATTTTCACAAAGAGGCGAATTAAAGAAATCAGCGGCAGAATATCAACAGAAGTCAGAAAGAGATAAGGACAGGCTCCTCTGTGCCCGGCTCTGACCCTAATTACCCTTTCGTCTCCTATCCTGATTCATAAAGCAGACAGCACTTTTAGAAACAAGACATCTTCTATTTTATCTTACTTTTTTATTTTAGATTTGGTTCCACTGCACGTTCTAGAAGTCAAAACGTGCGATGACTATGATCGAACCCCTGGTAAGAAGATAGATGAAACAAACGGGAAGCAATCTGTGAGCTTCTGATAAAAAGATCAAAATAGACTCCATTTCTGCACCCGGAAACATGCAGACACCAATTTTTTACAAAATGACTGATGCCTGTCAGCTATTATTGGCTGGAACAACTGAACTTCGGAATAAAAGGCACTGTTACTCTATGTCGGAAGGAGATGCGACATCTTCATTTAATGCCTGTGTTCAATTTCGCAACCATTTACAGTATTTTTTTCAAAAAATTAAAATTAAAATTAACAAGTCTGGAAAAAAAATCGACTATTTTGTGTATGCAGCTCTCAGAAAAATCTATGTGTCTTCATGGTTACTCCATTTAATCCTACTCTTCATAATATACAGACAATAGATGGCACCTACTGTACGTAGGATCAGACTACTGTGGAAGCAATGAAGACACACAGGTCTACATTAGAACACACTAGGGCCCTCTTCTGGTCCTGTATTTTCTTGTTGCCCCTGTATCATGAACCATAAAGGCCTGCCTGGTACACTGCCGTATGATAAATAATATTAGGAGACATGGAAAAAAAGGTCAATCCACTATTTAAGCGCCATCACCACCATCACATCTCTGAGTGATCGGGCAGCGGCTTCCTCCTCTATCTCTGATGAAAACACATACATACTTGAAGGCATATGGGCACCTTAATGCACTACTTGCAGTATTATTTGCATGCCATATGGCAGTGTTATATGTGCTTTGCATGGGAGGTTTATGCTTGTGTTTTATGGTAATACTAAGTAGGCACTGTATAGCACTATTATATGGACACTCTAACACACTGGTACATGGTCACTGAATGGCACTATTGTACATTCAATGTTAGGCTACTTTCACACTGGTGTTTTGGTTTTCCGTTTGTGAGATCCGTTTAAGGCTCTAACAATCGGTCCAAAACGGATCAGTTTTGCCCTTAATGCATTCTGAATGGAAAAGAATCCGCTCAGAATGCATCAGTTCAGTCTTTATTCCGCTTTGGAGGCGGACACCAAAACGCTGCTTGTAGCTTTTTAGTGTCCATCTGACGAAACTGAGCCAAACGGATCCTTCCTGGCACACAATGTAAGTCAATGGGAACGGATCCATTTTCTATGACACAATAGAAAACGGATCCGTCCTCCATTGACTTTCAATGGTGTTCAAGACTGATCTGTCTTGGCTATGTTAAAGATAATACAAACGGATCCGTTCCTAATGGATGCAGACGTTTGTATTATCTGAACGGATCTGTCTGTGCAGATCCATGACGGATCCGCACCAAACGCGAGTGTGAAAGTAGACTTAGGCCTCTTTCACACTTGCGTTGTCCGGATCCGTCGTGTACTCCATTTGCCGGAATTACACGCCAGATCCGGAAAAACGCAAGTGAACTGAAAACATTTGAAGACGGATCCGTCTTCAAAATGCGTTCAGTGTTACTATGGCAGCCAGGACGCTATTAAAGTTCTGGTTGCCATAGTAGTAGTGGGGAGCAGTATACTTACCGTCCATGCGGCTCCCGGGGCACTCCAGAATGACGTCAGAGCGCCCCATGCGCATGGATGACGTGTCCATCACGTCACGTCATCCATGCGCGTGGGGCACCCTAACGTCACTCTGGAGCGCCCCGGGAGCCGCACGGACGGTAAGTATACTGCTCCCCCACTCCCCTTTACCATGGCTGCCAGGACTTTAGCGTCCCGGCAGCCATGGTAACCATTCAGAAAAAGCTAAACGTCGGATCCGGCAATGCGCCGAAACGACGTTTAGCTTAAGGACGGATCCGGATTAATGCCTTTCAATGGGCATTCATTCCGGATCCGGCCTTGCGGCAAGTGTTCAGGATTTTAGGCCGGAGCAAAAAGCGCAGCATGCTGCGGTATTTTCTCCGGCCAAAAACCGTTTTGGTCCTGAACTGAAGACATCCTGATGCATCCTGAACGGATTTCTCTCCATTCACAATGCATTGGGATAATCCTGATCAGGATTCTTCTGGCATAGAGCCCAGACGACGGAACTCTATGCCGGAAGAAAAGAACGCAAGTGTGAAAGAGCCCTTAGATGTACTTTTTAGAATACTATCATGTAAATACTATATGGCACCTGTATGGCAGCATTATGTGTGCCTTGTACGGTAATAATAGCATTATGTACAGAGTGTAATGGCAACATGGGGATTCTATGTTGTTGTTGCTTGGCACTGTTTGGTGTATTTACTTATGGCACTATCATTTAATTTGTCCCTAGCAGCTCTATTGTTTTTAATGAGAGGGCTCAGTCCACCACCCAAAATGCTATGTTTCAGTTGTTATCAACAGTGGAAAGGGGACAACTGTCCAATGATGGAATCCTCAGAACCTAATAAAGGGGTTGTTCAAATATAAGACATTTTCTGCATTGATCAGATCATATTACAATACATTACATACCGTCAAAACGTCCAGTGAACAGATAGATCCAGGTGACTGCTGGAACAAAAAGGAGAGTGAGAGACGCTGCCAGGAACTTCCTTCTCCCCCTGCAGAATCCCAGCATTCTCTCAGAATTGGGATATCCCAAAGGTCTCTGTGGTTCCTATGCCGGGAGCATTGCCACTTGTTCCAACAGCATGATAAAATCCTACAGAAGAAAGGAGAGATTTAGTCTCAGAAAATTCTAGGGAGAAACACTAAACTAAATTTTAAAGTTTGATATTCAGCACTGATCAATTGTATAATGTATCTAATGTATAAAGTGAGCTAGCTGTATACCACCATCAATAGGATGAACTAACTGCACATGGATGCATACAACTAGTCATAAACTCTAGTGCACCTGTATAAACCTAGATGTGACTGTGCATATTGGTCTATGTCCATGTCATACCAGCATCGTCCATATACTATATACAAGAAGATATATATAACTTATACCAGCTGTATACATATAATTATATACAGAAGATGCCCAGGTTATACCCGCATGGTCCATACCACTATATACAAGAAGATGTATAACTTATACCAGCTGTACATATAGAATTATACACAGAAGATGCCCAGGTTATACCAGCATGGCCCATATCATTACAGTATATACAAGAAGATGTATAACTTATACCAGCTGTACATATATAATTATATACAGAAGATGCCCAGGTTATACCAGCACGCTCCATATCACTATATACAAGAAGATGTATGACTTATACCAGCTGTACATATATAATTATATACAGAAGATGCCCAGGTTATACCAGCATGGTCTATATCACTATACACAAGAAGTTGTATAACTTATACCAGCTGTACGTATATAATTATATACAGAAGATACCCAGGCTATACCAGCATGGTCTATATCACTATACACAAGAAGATGTATAACTTATACCAGCTGTACATATATAATTATATACAGAACATACCCATGTTATACCAGCATGGCCCATATCACTATATACAGGAAGATGTATAACTTATACCAGCTGTACATATATAATTATATATATAGAAGATGCCCAGGTTGTACCAGCATGGTCCGTATCTCTATATACAAGAAGATGTATAACTTATACCAGCGGTACATATATAATTATACACAGTAGATGCCCAGGTTATACCAGCATGGTCCATATCACTATATACAAGATGTATAACTTATACCAGCTGTACATATATAATTGTATATAGAAGATACCCAGGTTATACCAGCATGGTCCTTATCACTATATACAGGAAGATGTATAACTGACTGTATACCAGCTCTACATATATAATTATATACCATAAAATGCCGAGGGTATACCAGCATGGGCCATATCACTATATACAGGAAGATGTATAACTTATACCAGCTGTACATATATAATTATATACAGAAGATGCCCAGGTCATACCAGCATGGTCCATATCACTATATACAAGAAGATGTATAACTTATACCAGCTGTACATATATAATTATATACAGAAGATACCCAGGTTATACCAGCATGGTCCATATCACTATATACTAGAAGATGTATAACTTATACCGGCTGTACATATATAATTATATAAAGAAGATGCCCAGGTTATAGTAGAATGGTCCATATGACTGTATACAAGAAGATGTATAATTTATACCAGCTGTACATATATAATTATATACAGAAGATACCCAGGTTATACCAGCATGGTCTATATCACTATATACAAGAAGATGCACAGTCCTAATCAAAAGTTTAAAACCACTTAAAAAATTGCAAAAAAAATCATATTTTACATGGCTGGATCTTAACAAGGTTACAAGTAGAGCTTCAACATGCAACATGAAGAAATGGGAGTGAGACAAAACATTTTTTGAGAATTTAATTTAATGAAAACAACAAATACTGAAACAGGCTGTTTATCAGCTGATCAAAAGTTTAGGACCACACCTCCCAAAAAAACCTAAACCCCCCCAAAACAGAAATCCAACTTCCAAACATGAACTCAGTAATGAGTAGCTCCGCCGTTATTATTTATCACTTCAAAAATTAGTTTCGGCATGCTTGATGCAAGCGTTTCCATGAGGTGAGTGGGAACATTTCTCCAAGTGGTGAAGACGGCCGCACAAAGGCCATCTACTGTCTGGAACTGTTGTCCATTTTTGTAAACTTCCCTTGCCATCCATACCCAAAGGTTCTCACTTGGATTTAGATCAGGGGAACACGCAGGATTGGCCAAAAGAGTGATGTTGTTCTCTGGAAAAAGTCCCTTGTCCTGCGGGCATTGTGTACTGTAGCGTTGTCCTGTTGAAAAACTCAGTTGTTGCCACACAGACGAGGGCCCTAAGTCATGAGGAATGCTCTCTGCAACATTTGGACATAGCCAGCGGCCGTTTGACGCCCCTGCACTTCCTGAAGCTCCATTGTTCCACTGAAGGAAAAAGCACCCCAGACCATTATGGCGCCCCCTCCACTGTGGTGCGTAGAAAACATCTCAGGTGGGATCTGCTTGTCATGCCAGTATCTATGGGAACCATCAGGACCATCAAGGTTAAATTTTTTCTCATCAGAGAATAAAACTTTCTTCCACCTTTGAATGTCCCATGTTTGGTGCTCTCTTGCAAAGTCCAAACGAGCAGTTCTGTGGTGTTCAAGGAGACGAGGTCTTTGAAGACGTTTTTTGTTTTTGAAGCCCTTCAGTCTCAGATGCCATCTGATGGTTATGGGGCTGCAGTCAGCACCAGTAAGGGCCTTAATTTGGGTCGAGGATAGTCCAGTGTCTTGACGGACAGCCAATTGGATCCTCCAACTCAGTGCTGATGACATTTTTTTGGGTCTTCCACTTGACTTTTTTTGTTCCATAACCCTCAGGATAATTTAAGAAATTCCAAATGACTGTCTTACTGCGTCCCACCTCAGCAGCGATGGCGAGCTGTGAGAGACCCTGCTTATGCAGTTCAATAACCAGACCAAGTTAAAAAAGGGAGAGTTTTTTTGCCTTTGCCATCACGTGTGACTACCTGACAGAAAATGACAATGAATCCACATCTTTGCACAGATTCGGCCTTTCAAAGGATGTGGTCCTATAATTTTGATCAGCTGAAAAACAGCCTGTTTCAGTTTAATTGTTATTTTCAATTAACTGAATGTTTTGTCTCACTCTCATTTCTTCTTGTTGCATGTTGAAGCTCTACTTGGAACCTTGTTAAGTTCCAACAATGCAAAATATATTTTTTGCCATTTTTCAAGTGGTCTTAAACTTTTCAGGACTGTATAACTTATAACAGCTGTACTTATAGACTTATATACAGAAGATACCCAGGTTATACCAGCATGGTTCCTATCACTATATTCAAAAATATGCAAAACTTTTTCTGACTTTGTCAGGGTAACTACACGATAACTACTCAGTGCTGGAGAATAATAATATATACATTATCACAAGAGAAAAACTCCCACTTTGAATTGCTTTTTAGTAACATCCAGACAAAGAAGAACCATCCTTGGCGCTTTCCACACAAATTAACATTAAGTACCAGCACTTCAAGCTGCAAGACTTTCTCAAAAATAATATAAGTGGGACAAATAATATATTCCAAGTATAATTGCCTGCATGAAGTAATTTCGCCTCTGCGAGCGGGGCATACTGCCGCATTCTGCTCCAGAGTATTGTACTGGCGCTTGTGCTCATGGGTGTCTGGCTTCCCCTATAGACTTTTAAATAAGGCTTCTTAAGTCTCATTCACATGACATGTTTTGAAAGTTGGGAGCAGAGAAAAAGATTTGTTTTTTTATCTTTTTCTTAAAGGAGACCCATAACCGCAGATAACGTGAATAGTCATAACCTTTCCTTAAATGTGTTCAGGGGATTGCAAGTATCTTGTCGCCAGGACTAGGTCCATTAACCTTCTGGTGGAGGGAGCGTGTTACTACAGCACTGGTCCCATTGAAGTCAATGCAAGGAACGCTGTAGTAATGAGCTCCGTCCACTAGAAGGTTGACAGTACTGGGCATGTCTGGTGCTAACCTTCTGCTGTACACTCAAACAGCTGATTGGCTGGGGTGCCATTCAGCTAGTGGATAGGCCATCACTTAGTAAAAGCTAGACAACCCCTTTAAGATATAACATGGGCATTGGCTAAGAGGCCATGAGTGTAGTTTTTGCACGCTTACTGCCAGTTGCGATCATAACTTCCATATCCAATGCTATGACCTTGCCAAATGGTCTCCTTATAGAATAAGGGCCAGTCTGGAGGTCTAGCCACCATTTACTATACAGTGGATGGTCCAAAGGTGGGGGTGGCATATGGCAGGGTAGTAAAGGGCATTGGGTTGTGAATCAACACTAACTTCATTATTGCTCAACAGGGGGCGCTATACATAGACAGGCTGTTGACATAATTATAGTATGGAATATGCGCCCCCTACTGTATGTTGAGTAGGGTACAGTAGAGCTGCCATAGATATGCATTATTTTGGGTGGGGCATGTCTTGACTATACATTAGAGTGGGCAGTAGTTACACAGTTACTCGGGGGGAGGGGGGGGGGGATGCCAGTGTATGGGGCTGGTATTCCGTACCTTCATTGGGCAGATAATTATAGCAGCGAGAAATGACTCCAGAACAAACACTAGAAGCTGTCAAGCCTGGGAAAATCATATTTGTCCTGATCACACATCGTGAAATTCTCCCCAATTTTCCCTGATTTGTGAATGCTTTTAAGCTGCCTGTCACACCTAATCAGTCCACGCACCAGATAAGATCCCAATTTGCTCCAGTTTATTAGCATGCCTTGAGAAGATAGGTCACCCCGATTATTTATGACACCCCCGCTCCAAACACACGCACACGTCGGCTGTCAAACCTAATAAAATGGCATCTTACAAGGAGACGGCAGGCAGGAGATGAAAGCTCAAACAATTTGTCTATTTAGTCCCCAGCCAGCAGCAAGCTGAAAGTCAGCAACGACTGAGAAGTGACACTCTAATGTGGTAGAACTCCCTCCCCCGTCCCTGGAGGATGAGGAGGGGGTGCTGAAGCATAAGTACCAATGTACCAGGGAAAACAGATCAACATCACCCTCACAGAGAGGGGCTGTGGGTGAAGAGATGGACATACAGGCTTTTAGGCCTACTTTCATGACTCAACATCAGGGAGACTTGAGACACAACTTGAACATTTTGTGGAAAGCCTACATCCCCAAAACAATGGCTAACTGTCTCTAATAACAGTGGCATTAGAGTACCACAACAATCAGTGAGATCAGAGTGCCACGCCATAAACAGTGCTAGTAGAGTGCCCTCAAAAAAGAGTGCTGAGAACTGTGAAAAATGAGAAGGATCTTGTTCTGGAGCTGCCCTCGAAAGATATCCAGACAGTTTCTCCTAATTGCAGTTTGAAGGCTAGCAGAGTACCCCCATACACAGTGACAGCAGAATATCCCCTAAAAACAGTACCAGCAGTACCCTATGAACGCTGCCACTAAAGTCAATTTCATTAAATAGCATACACTGAGTACCCATCAAACAGCGTTTTCAAAGTTCTTCATACAACAATGACAATGGAATTTCCCCATATACAATAGAGAGACAGAGTGCCGTCACATAACTAGTAAGAGCACAGTGCCAACGCAAAAACAGTGCTAGTAAAGTACTTCAATAAAGCATGACTCCATAAGTATATAGCAGTGTCCCTTCATAAATCGTACTACCAGAGTATACTCACAAACAATTCCATTGAGCTGCCCTCATAAACAGTCCCTTCCATAAATGTTATCGCAGAGTACCCCTCTCAAACAACAACACCATCACAAGTTCATACTGTATAAACAATGCCAGCAGAATGCCCTATAAACAATACAGTTAGCAGTGTCCATGAAAGTCAATGATATTCTGGATGCCTGCAGCCACCACTAGGGGGAGCCCAGTACAAACATACTGTATTTATACAGATCTCTATGAAGTCAGTTGGAGCAAATACATATCTGCCCAGCTTTCAGTCTGAAAGTGTGACTTCAAGGGCTTATACCATCTTAGCCTTTCATGGCCGAGATGGGAATAACCCACAGTAATTGCCAACCTTGGGAGAAGGAGTTAGAGAAATGGCCAAGCAGCTGGCCACTCAGAGCATCTCCTCATAGATCGTAAGCTCTTGTGAGCGGGGCCGTCAATCCTCTTGATTTTATTGTTGACTTGTTGGTTGCTATGTAATGTATGATGCTGACCGTAAATTAATGTGGAATATGTTGGCGCTATGTATGTATACAGTGTTTTGTACGTGTATGTTGTGTGTATGTGTATCTCTGCCTATATGTATGTGAGCAGTGTCTATGTATGTGTTGTGTGTATGTATATCTCTCCATATATGTATGTGTGCAGTGTGTATGTATGTGTTGTGTGTATATATATCTCTGCAGATATGTATGTGTGCAGTGTATATGTATGTGCTGTGGGTATGTGTATCTCTGCATACATGTATATGAGCAGTGTGTATGTATGTGTTGTGTGTATATATATCTCTGCAGATATGTATGTGTGCAGTGTATATGTATGTGCTGTGGGTATGTGTATCTCTGCATACATGTATATGAGCAGTGTGTATGTATGTGTTGCAGGTAAATAGTAAAAGACGGGTCCCGGAGACAAGCGGAGTCCTCTTATCACTCTTCTTTATTATTCATATAAATTTTTTTTTTTGACAGACATCATCACCCCCTCATAGCAAGACGTTGACGCGTTTCGGGTAGACACCCTTAATCGTAACGCTATGCCAAGTGTAGCTCCACTATTTAAAAGAGTTGGAATCAACTGCCCCCCAGCTGCGGGGAGGGAGTCTCCAGCTCTATAGGTTGCCACATACAAGAACACACCTCTTCGTTTTCTCAATTGGATCCACCTGTGATTGTCAGCACACTGTGCAGGTTTAGCAATGGGTAAATTAACCCTAAAGGTACCATTGGATCCAATTCTTTAATCCAAAACCGCACAGTGTGAACATACCATCACCGGTGGAGAGGTGTATAATATAAAATACAAATATGTTACATAAAACAAAAACGAACAAAATATGGCCTTCAGCAGTTAAAATAATTATTGTTTGAAACATCATTCGGAAAACAGTTAAATTGCTAACATTATAGATCTTGGCAGTGTATACATGAATAAATGAACAGGTCGGTGTTCCCTAAAGCACACCGCAAGCGATCATAAAGCGAAATATGTATATAACACTATTCCGTGCCCATACATCAGGACACTATGGGTATGTCAACATAGACGCCTGGTCTGGCCATTCCGCGGTAGACAGAAAAACCGCCCTGTGTGAATGGGAACTACTAGAATGATGAGCAGAGATGTGCACAGAACTAAACAGTCACAGCGTGTTCAACATTTGATAGTTGGACATAACCTTATGTGTGAAATCGTCATTATTATATCCATTAGATTAGGGTAATATAGGCTAACCACTTAGTTAATATTTCACTGGTATACATAGGTCAGTTCTTTTTTCAAATTCAGACCCGCTGGGATTCTGGTCGCTAACCTAAAAATCCAGAAGGCTTCCCTAAGGAGGATTTTTTTCCGGTGATCACCACCTCTCTTGGGGGCCAGAACTCTCTCAATGGCAAATGCTCTAAAAAATGCCACCTTACGTGCATGTTTCTGTATGAAATGTCGTGCCACATTTGAGATATTTAAAATGCCAGGATTGCTGATATAGTTTAGGTGTTCAAGAATTCGGTTTTTAAACTTGCGGGATGTGCTGCCCACATACATTATATCACAATGAGTACATTTTATAACATAGATAACACTTTCCGTGTTGCAATTTATATAGCTGCGGATGGGAAATCTGTGCGTGTGATCTGAATTTTCAAATGTTTTTGTAGGCAGCACATATTCACAAGTTTTGCAGGGGTTGCCCCCACATTTGGTGAATCCTTTATAGATGAGCCAATTTTGTTTAAAATTGACTCGTGTGCCAGTGGTGGTGAATAGAGATGGGGACAGCGAGCAGGACAGAGTGGTTGCCCTTCTTGACACAATTCTGCATCCTGATTTGAGGGCTTGGTATAAAATGTTATCCTCATATAATATGGGTAAACATTTTTTTATTACAGAGCTAATTGCATTGAATTCGCTACTGTAAGTTAAAGATAAAGTAGGAATTCTGTTCTGGTCGCTGTCCCCACCCCCCACATCGCCAGTAGCACACCTATCAACTGGCTTTCCAAATAGCATGTCTTTCCTTCTTTTTTGTAATGCGAGGTCTCTCCCTCTTTTAATCATCCAAGCTGGATAATTCCTATCCTTCAGTCTCTTCTCCACCTTACTGAATTCTTCTTCCAGTCTGTCTCTATCACTACAATTTCTAACTGTACGTGTAAACTCACCCACAGGAATTGCTCTGATGGTATGGATGGGATGGTGGCTTTTAGCGTTCAATATGGAGTTGCCAGCCACTTCCTTCCTATACGTGATGGTGTGCACCACCTCCCCAGGATTCCCGCGGAGCGTCAAATCAAGGAAATTTATATGTGAAGTATGTGCAAAGCACATAAATTGCAAATTATAGTCATTGTTGTTTAGATATGCCTGGAGGTCTGGGACGGCAGACACACCGCCGGCCCATATTATGAGCACGTCATCGATGTATCTGCCGTACCAGACCAAACTAGACACAAACGGATTGTTAACATTATAAATGTATTTTTCCTCCCAATATGACATTGTTAAATTTGCCAGTGATGGTGAGAATTTGGCTCCCATTGACACGCCGCGGGTCTGCAGGTAGTGCACACCATCAAACATGAAATAGTTGTGTGTTAACAAGTAGCTGGTCAACTCACATATAAAATCTATGTGAATGGAACTCAAGCCAGTATAACGATGGAGATGATATTCCATCGCCAGCAGAGCAATTCTGTGGGGAATAGAAGGGTAGAGAGAGACTACATCAGCTGTAATCCAGCAATAGCTAGCTTCCCATGTAAGCTCGAACATTGCTCTTAGAACATCTCCCGTATCCTTAAGGAACCCTGGTGTGCGTCTGACTAGTGGCTGGAGAACATTGTCCAGCCAACTACCCAGACGCTCTGTTAGGGAGCCCATGCCAGAGACTATAGGGCGAAGAGGGGGAGGGTGGACACCTTTGTGGACTTTGGGCAGGGCATGCATGATGGGTGTGACTGGGGCATCCACACACAGGTACTTATATTCGCTATCACTGAAAATGCCCAAATTTTGACCCTTTTGTAGTAATAGTATATAATTTTTCATGTATCCTTGTAACGGATCATTGGGCAATTTACTGTATGTGGATGTATCAGCCAACATCTCCCGTAGTTGACTGCCATATATTTCTTTGTCCATGATGACCACCGCTCCCCCTTTATCTGCCATTTAAATAATCAGGGAATCATTTTGCTCTAGCTCTTGGAGGGCATTTGCCTGGGACGGGGTAAGATTGCCACGATGTTTGACACTCTTACTTGCTGTCTCAATATTCTGTAGTTCTTTCTCCAGCACCTCCTGGAAAGTATCCATACTGTCTGTACGAGACATGGTCGGATAAAATTTACTATTTTGTGTACGGAACTTTGCAGGTGGTGCTGGTAAATCTTTAATTCCCTGCTCCTCCTGAAGGCCCACCAGACAGCATAATGACACTTGTTCTTTAAATAGTAAATCCTTAAAGGAATTTACCTCTTTGTAATGTGTCTTGTCGAGTGGGGGATCAGGGGGAGGGGGGATATCATGAAAGTGTCGAGACACTGTCATGTTACGTACAAACTTATTAATATCCAGCAAGGTGGAGAACATGTCAAAGTGCCCTGTGGGCGCAAAATTCAAACCAAGGGAAAGTACACATCTCTGCTCATCACTCAATATCACACTAGACAGATTAATAACACTTAACTGATCTGAATTTATTTTTGTTTCATCTGCAGTCGGGTGTTTCTTGGATGCCGTTGATTTGTGCCTTCGTCCGCCCCTGGTTCTATGTTTTTTGGGACATTATTAAGATCTCTTTTTTCTTTGTCTAGTTTAGACTTTTTATAATAAGAAGCGCTATTATTAGTCTCATCCGATGAGAGAGGCAGAGAGGACGCATCAATTGCCGGCTCCAGTTCACCCGCTGCATATGGATACTCAGAGCCCTCTGTTTCAGAGGAGAAACTAACTCTTGACACATGTTTAACCATTTGTTTTTTCTTGCGGTTCTTTAGTATGGATTTCGGTGTGGAATACATATTATGTATTCCACACCGAAATCCATACTAAAGAACCGCAAGAAAAAACAAATGGTTAAACATGTGTCAAGAGTTAGTTTCTCCTCTGAAACAGAGGGCTCTGAGTATCCATATGCAGCGGGTGAACTGGAGCCGGCAATTGATGCGTCCTCTCTGCCTCTCTCATCGGATGAGACTAATAATAGCGCTTCTTATTATAAAAAGTCTAAACTAGACAAAGAAAAAAGAGATCTTAATAATGTCCCAAAAAACATAGAACCAGGGGCGGACGAAGGCACAAATCAACGGCATCCAAGAAACACCCGACTGCAGATGAAACAAAAATAAATTCAGATCAGTTAAGTGTTATTAATCTGTCTAGTGTGATATTGAGTGATGAGCAGAGATGTGTACTTTCCCTTGGTTTGAATTTTGCGCCCACAGGGCACTTTGACATGTTCTCCACCTTGCTGGATATTAATAAGTTTGTACGTAACATGACAGTGTCTCGACACTTTCATGATATCCCCCCTCCCCCTGATCCCCCACTCGACAAGACACATTACAAAGAGGTAAATTCCTTTAAGGATTTACTATTTAAAGAACAAGTGTCATTATGCTGTCTGGTGGGCCTTCAGGAGGAGCAGGGAATTAAAGATTTACCAGCACCACCTGCAAAGTTCCGTACACAAAATAGTAAATTTTATCCGACCATGTCTCGTACAGACAGTATGGATACTTTCCAGGAGGTGCTGGAGAAAGAACTACAGAATATTGAGACAGCAAGTAAGAGTGTCAAACATCGTGGCAATCTTACCCCGTCCCAGGCAAATGCCCTCCAAGAGCTAGAGCAAAATGATTCCCTGATTATTAAAATGGCAGATAAAGGGGGAGCGGTGGTCATCATGGACAAAGAAATATATGGCAGTCAACTACGGGAGATGTTGGCTGATACATCCACATACAGTAAATTGCCCAATGATCCGTTACAAGGATACATGAAAAATTATATACTATTACTACAAAAGGGTCAAAATTTGGGCATTTTCAGTGATAGCGAATATAAGTACCTGTGTGTGGATGCCCCAGTCACACCCATCATGCATGCCCTGCCCAAAGTCCACAAAGGTGTCCACCCTCCCCCTCTTCGCCCTATAGTCTCTGGCATGGGCTCCCTAACAGAGCGTCTGGGTAGTTGGCTGGACAATGTTCTCCAGCCACTAGTCAGACGCACACCAGGGTTCCTTAAGGATACGGGAGATGTTCTAAGAGCAATGTTCGAGCTTACATGGGAAGCTAGCTATTGCTGGATTACAGCTGATGTAGTCTCTCTCTACCCTTCTATTCCCCACAGAATTGCTCTGCTGGCGATGGAATATCATCTCCATCGTTATACTGGCTTGAGTTCCATTCACATAGATTTTATATGTGAGTTGACCAGCTACTTGTTAACACACAACTATTTCATGTTTGATGGTGTGCACTACCTGCAGACCCGCGGCGTGTCAATGGGAGCCAAATTCTCACCATCACTGGCAAATTTAACAATGTCATATTGGGAGGAAAAATACATTTATAATGTTAACAATCCGTTTGTGTCTAGTTTGGTCTGGTACGGCAGATACATCGATGACGTGCTCATAATATGGGCCGGTGGTGTGTCTGCCGTCCCAGACCTCCAGGCATATCTAAACAACAATGACTATAATTTGCAATTTATGTGCTTTGCACATACTTCACATATAAATTTCCTTGATTTGACGCTCCGCGGGAATCCTGGGGAGGTGGTGCACACCATCACGTATAGGAAGGAAGTGGCTGGCAACTCCATATTGAACGCTAAAAGCCACCATCCCATCCATACCATCAGAGCAATTCCTGTGGGTGAGTTTACACGTACAGTTAGAAATTGTAGTGATAGAGACAGACTGGAAGAAGAATTCAGTAAGGTGGAGAAGAGACTGAAGGATAGGAATTATCCAGCTTGGATGATTAAAAGAGGGAGAGACCTCGCATTACAAAAAAGAAGGAAAGACATGCTATTTGGAAAGCCAGTTGATAGGTGTGCTACTGGCGATGTGGGGGGTGGGGACAGCGACCAGAACAGAATTCCTACTTTATCTTTAACTTACAGTAGCGAATTCAATGCAATTAGCTCTGTAATAAAAAAATGTTTACCCATATTATATGAGGATAACATTTTATACCAAGCCCTCAAATCAGGATGCAGAATTGTGTCAAGAAGGGCAACCACTCTGTCCTGCTCGCTGTCCCCATCTCTATTCACCACCACTGGCACACGAGTCAATTTTAAACAAAATTGGCTCATCTATAAAGGATTCACCAAATGTGGGGGCAACCCCTGCAAAACTTGTGAATATGTGCTGCCTACAAAAACATTTGAAAATTCAGATCACACGCACAGATTTCCCATCCGCAGCTATATAAATTGCAACACGGAAAGTGTTATCTATGTTATAAAATGTACTCATTGTGATATAATGTATGTGGGCAGCACATCCCGCAAGTTTAAAAACCGAATTCTTGAACACCTAAACTATATCAGCAATCCTGGCATTTTAAATATCTCAAATGTGGCACGACATTTCATACAGAAACATGCACGTAAGGTGGCATTTTTTAGAGCATTTGCCATTGAGAGAGTTCTGGCCCCCAAGAGAGGTGGTGATCACCGGAAAAAAATCCTCCTTAGGGAAGCCTTCTGGATTTTTAGGTTAGCGACCAGAATCCCAGCGGGTCTGAATTTGAAAAAAGAACTGACCTATGTATACCAGTGAAATATTAACTAAGTGGTTAGCCTATATTACCCTAATCTAATGGATATAATAATGACGATTTCACACATAAGGTTATGTCCAACTATCAAATGTTGAACACGCTGTGACTGTTTAGTTCTGTGCACATCTCTGCTCATCATTCTAGTAGTTCCCATTCACACAGGGCGGTTTTTCTGTCTACCGCGGAATGGCCAGACCAGGCGTCTATGTTGACATACCCATAGTGTCCTGATGTATGGGCACGGAATAGTGTTATATACATATTTCGCTTTATGATCGCTTGCGGTGTGCTTTAGGGAACACCGACCTGTTCATTTATTCATGTATACACTGCCAAGATCTATAATGTTAGCAATTTAACTGTTTTCCGAATGATGTTTCAAACAATAATTATTTTAACTGCTGAAGGCCATATTTTGTTCGTTTTTGTTTTATGTAACATATTTGTATTTTATATTATACACCTCTCCACCGGTGATGGTATGTTCACACTGTGCGGTTTTGGATTAAAGAATTGGATCCAATGGTACCTTTAGGGTTAATTTACCCATTGCTAAACCTGCACAGTGTGCTGACAATCACAGGTGGATCCAATTGAGAAAACGAAGAGGTGTGTTCTTGTATGTGGCAACCTATAGAGCTGGAGACTCCCTCCCCGCAGCTGGGGGGCAGTTGATTCCAACTCTTTTAAATAGTGGAGCTACACTTGGCATAGCGTTACGATTAAGGGTGTCTACCCGAAACGCGTCAACGTCTTGCTATGAGGGGGTGATGATGTCTGTCAAAAAATTTATATGAATAATAAAGAAGAGTGATAAGAGGACTCCGCTTGTCTCCGGGACCCGTCTTTTACTATTTACCTGCAGCCTGCCAAGGGAACACTCCCCTAGGGCCTCTGGAGCCGGGACTATACACTATACCAGAGAGGTGAGCTGGATTCAGTTTTTTTCTGTATGTATGTGTTGTGTGTATGTGTATCTCTGCATATATGTATGTGTGCATTGTGTATGTATGTGTTGTGTATATGTATAGCTCTGCATATATGTATGTGTGCAGTGTTTTATGTATGTGTTGTGTGTATGTTACAGTGCAGACCAAAAGTTTGGACACACCGTCTCATTCATAGAGTTTTCTTTATTTTCATGACTATGAAAATTGTAGATTCACACTGAAGGCATCTGAACTATGAATTAACACATGTGTAATTATATACATAACAAAAAAGTGTGAAACAACTGAAAATATGTCAAATTCTAGGTTCTTCAAAGTAGCCACCTTTTGCTTTGATTACTGCTTTGCACACTCTTGGCATTCTCTTGATGAGCTTCAAGAGGTAGTCACCTGAAATGGTCTTCCAACAGTCTTGAAGGAGTTCCCAGAGATGCTTAGCACTTGTTGGCCCTTTTGCCTTCACTCTGCGGTCCAGCTCACCCCAAACCATCTCGATTAGGTTCAGGTCCGGTGACTGTGGAGGCCAGGTCATCTGGCGCAGCACCCCATCACTCTCCTTCATGGTGAAATAGCCCTTACACAGCCTGGAGGTGTGTTTGGGGTCATTGTCCTGTTGAAAAATAAATGATGGTCCAACTAAACGCAAACAGGATGGAATAGCATGCCGCTGCAAGATGCTGTGGTAGCCATGCTGGTTCAGTATGCCTTCAATTTTGAATAAATCCCCAACAGTGTCACCAGCAAAGCACCCCCACACCATCACACCTCCTCCTCCATGCTTCACGTTGGGAACCAGGCATGTAGAGTCCATCCGTTCACCTTTTCTGCGTCGCACAAAGACACGGTGGTTGGAACCAAAGATCTCAAATTTGGACTCATCAGACCAAAGCACAGATTTCCACTGGTCTAATGTCCATTCCTTGTCTTCTTTAGCCCAAACAAGTCTCTTCTGCTTGTTGCCTGTCCTTAGCAGTGGTTTCCTTGCAGATATTCTACCATGAAGGCCTGATTTACACAGTCTCCTCTTAACAGTTGTTCTAGAGATGTGTCTGCTGCTAGAACTCTGTGTGACATTGACCTGGTCTCTAATCTGAGCTGCTGTTAACCTGCGATTTCTGAGGCTGGTGACTCAAATGAACTTATCCGCAGCAGAGGTGACTCTTGGTCTTCCTTTCCTGGGGCGGTCCGCATATGAGCCAATTTTTTTGTAGCACTTGATGGTTTTTGTGACTGCACTTGGGGACACTTTCAACGTTTTCCCAATTTTTCGGACTGACTGACCTTCATTTCTTAAAGTAATGATGGCCACTCGTTTTTCTTTACTTAGCTGCTTTTTTCTTGCCATAATACAAATTCTAACAGTCTATTCAGTAGGACTATCAGCTGTGTATCCACCTGACTTCTCCACAACGCAACTGATGGTCCCAACCCCATTTATAAGGCAAGAAATTCCACTTATTAAACCTGACAGGGCACACCTGTGAAGTGAAAACCATTTCAGGTGACTACCTCTTGAAGCTCATCAAGAGAATGCCAAGAGTGTGCAAAGCAGTAATCAAAGCAAAAGGTGGCTATACTTTGAAGAACCTAGAATATGACATATTTTCAGTTGTTTCACACTTTTTTGTTATGTATATAATTCCATATGTGTTAACTCATAGTTTCTTTGCCTTCAGTGTGAATCTACAATTTTCATAGTCATGAAAATAAAGAAAACTCTTTGAATGAGAAGGTGTGTCCAAACTTTTGGTCTGTACTGTATATCTCTACATATATGTATGTGTAACGGATCTCCTGGCACCCCGACTAGGTACCTCCGTTCATGGATGCTCCTAGTGCTTCCTGAGGGCTCCAAGCACTCCACTTGACACCGTAATCACTGGCCACCCCACGAACCGCCGCAGCTTGGTTGAGGTCTCACCGTCTTCCACCCACCCTGGGCCCAAGACCAGTGTCCAACTTCCAGTAGTTAGAACTGTGTTGTAATCCCAGTGAGTATAATACCGATAGCAATCCCTGTAATAAATATAGCTGTTCACCCACACATGAGATGACGCTCTATGTTGAGGGTAAAACGGTAACTCCCTTTATTGAAGATCAACTCAGTATATATACAGTTCAAGAAGTCTAACAACATAAATCAATCAACCATGAACAACATGCAAACAGACATCCCCCCCCCCCTCCATAATGAATTAATAGGGAGAGAAGAGACACAGGATTATCTTCTGAGTGTATCATAGGGTGATCTACTCATCTAGGAGTCGGCTGCGCCTAAAGTCAGCTATCTTAATCCCATCACTAACACAATCAGTGGGAGTCTCAGTGCAGAATTAAACCCAAAAGGTCTGAGGGGGTCTCTATAGTTCTGGGTCCATAGTCCGTAGGAAGGAGGCTAGCCCTCAGGCTTCTCCAGCAGCCCCAGTGACGGTTCAGTCCGTCACATTTCTCCCCTCCCAACAGTAGACTAACCAGGCACTTGACCTCCTGTCGGTCGGTGCCCGAGTTAGTCGAGTAGCCCACCTATAAACAAACACTGGTCCTGTTGAACTATGGGGCCTGGCTCTGTTCTGTATGTCCCCAGCTGTTGAGTGGGGATCTGCTACTCCTTGCTTCATTGTTGTTCTCTAGCTTGGAGCTGTGAGTACTTGGTGGGCAGAGGCCAACTGCGCTCTGCCCAGATGCCAGCTCTTCAACTGGGGTAGCCTGTGGGGAGTCAGCGTCTGGACAAGATGATAGGGGAGGGCAGAGGCCAACTGTGCTCTGCCCAGATGCCAGCTCTTCTGCTGGGGTAGCCGGTGGGGAGTCAGCCTCTGGACAAGAGGATAGGGGAGGGCAGAGGCCAACTGCGCTCTGCCCAGATGCCAGTTCTTCCGCTGGGGTAGCCTGTGGGGAGTCAGCATCTGGACAAGAGGATAGGGGAGGGCAGAGGCCGATTGCGCTCTGCCCAGAGGCCAGCTCTTCTGCTGGGATGGGGTCAGGCAATCCTACCCCCAGGACCTTGTTGCGGATTGGATGTGGAGAAGAGGGATTGCTTAAATCCTCCTCCTGGCATTCCTGCGGGGTTGGTGGGGGATCTGTACCGGCTGTCCAGCATCCCTGTAGGTCTGGTGCAAAGACTGCAGTCCCATCTGCACCATCGGAGTTAGGGGTGCTATCCCCCTGTGGTCGGGGAGAGAGACCGGTTGTCTCCTCTTCCTTCAACGTACACTGCCGCTGGGGAATGGAGACGATGCTCTCCTCTCCCTGCAAAACATACTGCCGCTTGGGAGCAGAACCGAATGTCCCTACTTCCTGAAACTCTGGCTGCCGTTTGGGATCTGGGCTGACTGCCCAGCATCCCTGTAGGGCTGGTGGAGAGACCTCGGTCCCATCTCTACCTGCCATATGGGGTTCCCCCCAGGACCAGTCTATGAGGTCCCCTACCTCCACAGGTGGTACTGAAGCAGGGGATACCTCAGTCGGGTCTTCCCAGCTGTAGGGTTGTAGGTCTGGCACTGCCACCCAGCTCTCTGGGAGTGTATATTGGGGCCGAATTGAGCTGAAGAAGTGTTGGTAAGTGTTGGCACTAGAGATGCCAGGTCTTGTCTCACCTCTCTCGCTGTAGCCCAATCATGCATAGCCTCCCTGTAGTCATGGATATCCCAGAACAGGGACTCTCCAGCATCTCCAAACTCTGGTTCTACGAAGGCCTCAAACAACAGGCCAGGGCCATCATAATCCTCACCCTCGGGTCTGTCGTGCTCAGCCATCCAGGGGGAGTGCCGAATCACATACCACCAGAGTGCCTGGTAGGCGTCGTCTAGCCAAAGCTCCTTCCATACCAGGCACTTGAGTTCTGTCACCCAATCATCCAGGGGCTGCTCTCCCAGAAGGGGCATTCGCAGGGCCACTCGCATGCGCAACCGCTGCTCCTCACTGGGGAGACTCTCGTCCCGCCGGCGCTGTACATCTTCCAGGGCCTCGTACCAGACCCATAGTGGAACACTGTCTGAAAACTAGCCGATTCCATCCTCCTATAGCCAGGGGCACTGTACGGATACTAGCATAGCCCTCAATATACTCCACCAACGGTGTAACCGAGCTGCTTCTCCTCGCACTAGGACGCTATCCCACTGCTGTCACCACTGTAACGGATCTCCTGGCACCCCAACTGGGTACCTCCATTGATGGATGCTCCTAGTGCTTCCTAAGGGCTCCAAGAACTCCACTTGACACAGTAATCACTGCCGACCCCACGAACCGCCGCAGCTTGGTTGAGGTCTCGCCGTCTTCCACCCAACCCTTGGCCCAAGATCACATTCCAACTTCCCAGTGGGTAGAACTGTGTTGTAATCCCAGGGGAGTATAATACCGATAGCAATCCCCATAGTAAATATAGCTGTTCCCCCGCACTTGAGATGACACTCTATGTTGAGGGTAAAACAGGAACTCCCTTTACTGAAGATCAACTCACAGTATATATACAGTTCAAGAAGTCTAACAACATAAATCAATCAACCATGAACAACATGCAAACAGACATCCCCTCCCCCCTTCCATAATGAATGAATAGGGAGAGAAGAGACGCATGTGATGGGATTATCTCCTGAGTGTATCATAGGGTGATCTACTCATATAGGAGTCGGCTGCTCCTAAAGTCAGCTATCTTAATCCCATCACTAACACAATCAGTGGGAGTCTCATTGCAGAGTTAACCCCAAAAGGTCTGAGGGGGTCTCCATAGTTCTGAGTCCATAGTCCGTAGGAAGGAGGCTAGCCCTCAGGCTTCTCCAGCAGCCCCAGTGACGGTTCAGTCCGTCACAGTATGTGTGCAGTGTATATGTATGTGTTGTGTGTATGTGTATCTCTGCATATATGTATGTGAGCAGTGTGTATGTATGTGTTGTGTGTATATCTGCATATATGTATGTGAGCAGTGTGTATGTATGTGTTGTGTGCATGTATACCTCTGCATATATGTATGTGAGCAGTGTGTATGTATATCTCTGCATATATGTATGTGAGCAGTGTGTATGTGTTGTGTGTATGTATATCTCTGCATATATGTACAAACCGGATTCCCAAAAAGTTGGGACACTATACAAATCGTGAATAAATACTGAATGCAATGATGTGGAGGTGCCAACTTCTAATATTTTATTCAGAATAGAACATGAATCACAGAACAAAAGTTTAAACTGAGAAAATGTACCATTTTAAGGGAAAAATATGTTGAATCAGAATTTCATGGTGTCAACAAATCCCCAAAAAGTTGGGACAAGGCCATTTTTACCACTGTGTGGCATCACCCCTTCTTACAACACTCAACAGACGTCTGGGGACCGAGGAGACCAGTTTCTCAAGTTTAGAAATAGGAATGCTCTTCCATTCTTGTCTAATACAGGCCTCTAACTGTTCAATCGTCTTGGGCCTTCTTTGTTGCACCTTCCTCTTTATGATGCGCCAAATGTTCTCTATAGGTGAAAGATCTGGACTGTTCTAGAACCTGAATATATTTTTCTGCATTGATGGTGCCTTTCCAGACATGCAAGCTGCCCATGCCACACGCACTCATGCAACCCCATACCATCAGAGATGCAGGCTTCTGAACTCAGCGTTGAGAACAACTTGGGTTGTCCTTGTCCTCTTTGGTCCGGATGACATGGCGTCCCAGATTTCCAAAAAGAACTTTGAATCGTGACTCGTCTGACCACAGAACAGTCTTCCATTTTGCCACACTCCATTTTAAATGATCCCTGGCCCAGTGAAAATGCCTGAGCTTGTGGATCTTGCTTAGAAATGGCTTCTTCTTTGCACTGTAGAGTTCCAGCTGGCAACGGCGGATGGCACGGTGGATTGTGTTCACTGACAATGGTTTCTGGAAGTATTCCTGAGCCCATTCTGTGATTTCCTTTACAGTAGCATTCCTGTTTGTGGTGCAGTGTCGTTTAAGGGCCCGGAGATCACGGGCATCCAGTATGGTTTTACGCCCTTGACCCTTACGCACAGAGATTGTTCCAGATTCTCTGAATCTTTGGATGATGTTATGCACAGTTGATGATGATAGATGCAAAGTCTTTGCAATTTTGCGCTGGGTAACACCTTTCTGATATTGCTCCACTATCTTTCTGCGTAATATTGTGGGAATTGGTGATCCTCTACCCATCTTGGCTTCTGAGAGACACTGCCACTCTGAGAAGCCCTTTTTTACCCAATCATGTTGCCAATTGACCTAATTAGTGTTAATTTGTCTTTCAGCTCTTCGTTATGCTCAAATTTACTTTTTCCAGCCTCTTATTGCTACTTGTCCCAACTTTTGGGGGATTTGTTGACACCGTGAAATTTTGAATCAACATATTTTTCCTTTAAAATGATACATTTACTCGGATTAAACGTTTGATCTGTCATCTACGTTCTATTACAAATAAAATATTGACATTTGCCATCTCCACATCATTGCATTCAGTTTTTATTCACGATTTGTATAGTGTCCCAACTTTTTGGGAATCCGGTTTGTATGTGAGCAGTGTGTATGTATGTGTTGTGTGTATGTGTATCACCGCATATATGTATGTGTGCAGTGTGTATGTGTTGTGTGTATGTGTATCACTGCATATATGTATGTGTGCAGTGTGTATGTATGTGTTGTGTGCATGTATATCTCTGCATATATGTATGTGAGCAGTGTATATGTATGTGTTGTGTGTATGTGTATCTCTGCATATATGTATGTGAGCAGTGTGTATGTATGTGTTGTGTGTATGTGTTGTGTGTATGTCTATCTCTGCATACTGTATATGTATGTGAGCAGTGTGTGTGTATGTGTTGTGTGTATGTGTATCTCTGCATATATGTAAGTGTGCAGTGTTTTGTATGTATGTGTTGTGTGTATCTCTGTATACATGTATGTGTGCAGCGTGTATGTATGTGTTGTATGTACTGTACATACATATAAACAACATAAACAATCATATCCCAGCAGAAACGGTTGTGTATAAAAGTCTCTAATATAACATGATAGGACAACACCGGCCTCACTCACCTCTACCACAAGTTCTTCTGCAGAGATTTGTAAATCAAAAGCTGAAATAGCCCCTTAGGCTTGCCAAGGATACCGAGCTATTCTGGGCACACATGGCAACTCCGATTAGGATTCTGACTCCCTTCTGTCCCTTTAAACATGGCCATACATCTATTAATAGTGACTGTGCCTGCTGCTGACTATAATGAGATGGGAATACTTACCTGCCCGTGACACCTCGCACATTACACTAACTACAGAGGAGTCACCTGATCAGGGACACGAGAGGCTTCACCGCATGCAAACAATATGAAGGGCTGTCGGCAGAGGCCTGCAAAGCAGCAGAAATGATGTTATGTGCCGCAGACAAGTAAAGACAGTACCTACAACCGTGCCGGGTTCTGTAATCTGATTTATGAATCAGGGCTGGTGAGCGGGCACATAACTATCCATGCATGTTGCAGTGTTATAAAGCAGGCGTGGGTAATGATAGATGGCACTTTTGGTGTCCCAACCTGCCAAGATAGGCAGAGGAAAAGCAACTGGTAATTACACAATATCTGGGGCCAGTCACGCAACATGAAGCTCCAGGGTCCCAATGCAAAATCTGTAACAGCCCCTACCCACCCCCATCATCTATAATGCTGATGCCTTCTCATGTGAGAAAGGTCACCCTGGACCCCATCAGGTACCAGCACAAGCAGTAGTGCTCAAAGTCAGCTAGGAAAAAGGACACCAAGTATGGGTGTACCACTCTTGGATTCCGGCACCAAAAACCATGTAAGTCAGTGGTACCGGATCCAGATCTGGTGCCCATTGACTTATAATGATCTTAGTGCCGATCCGGTTTCTTCATTTCCAATATAATATAACCGGGTCCATTCAGAAGGGATGAAGCATTTTGCTGTGGTTTTGATCTCAAAACCGGACAGCGCAACACAGATGTGAAAGTAGCCTTACTGTCATCATGGGGCCCCAACTATTGTTAGGTCACGGTTATGAGGCCCTAAGTTTGAGTACTTCATCACTCTGGGGCCGCTAAGGTAAGCATGTAATTACCCTACGGCCCAAAATGTCTATCTGCCATTTATAATACTAGCATCTTCTTATGTGGTAGAGGGGTTTTGGCCCTGTCAGATTCTGGGGTCCTGGTGTGACTGCTACCTCTTGCACCCTCCTGTAGCTAGACACTTGTCTTTGGCAACTAGAGACAGTGTATTGCCAGAATATCACAACTCCCCACAACTAGCAGTGACACATTGTTTTTGAGGTGTTACAAGGACAAATTTACTGTAGACCACGGAAATACTCCTCTGTCTACATTCACACAAAATGGTCAGCAAGAAACGGATAAACTGTTAGAAGTAGATTTATCAAAACTGGTGTAAAAGCAAACTGGCTTAGTTGCACATAGCAACCAATCAGATTTCACCTTTCATATTCCAAAGGAGTTCTGAAAAATTAAAGGTTGAATCTGATAGGTTGCTATTGGCAACTAAGCCAGTTTTCCTTTATACCACGTTTGATAAATCTCTAGTTTTTCATGACCACTTTGTATCCATGTGTCTATCCATTTTCTGTCTGTTTATCTGGTTGTCTATCAAACAAACATGTGTCATCTATTTTGCATCTGTTTTTAACGGCTTTTTTTTTTTACTCCAATCCCAAGGTATCAATTATGCCTCCCACAGTGCCGTCTGTGGATATAATCCCCCCTAGTTCCCCCTGTATAAAAAATGCCACCATAGTGCCCACTGTATAAAAATGCACCAATAATATACAACCATATAATGTCCCACCCACAATAGTGCCAAATAAATAAAAAACTTCACCACAGGCACTAGCAGAAACACTCGCTCCACACTGGAGGCTGCAGGACCTGATACTACCAGTGTAATCATGTGCCATCATATGTCTGAGAGCATCAGGTCCTGCTGCCTCCAGGGCGGAGCTAGTGTTCCCATGTGTGCCTATGCTGAGGGTTTTGTTAACTCCCTGCCTTCCGCACCACTTATGTACCTGTTTTTGCCGACTGTTAGAGTGGTGCAGTTCTGTCCAAACGGCCATTAAAAATGAGCCCACTGATTTCAGTGAGGTCCTTCTGGCCATGTGATGGCTGTTTTCCACTGTTGTGTGAATGAACTCTTAGGATCTAATCTATGTGGATATAGCTTTAGATCTTTTGCTTGAGTTCCTTCAGTTGTGCAAAACTGGTCCAAGCCAAATGAATATCCCACTGAAAATCTTTATTCATAAGCCAAAAGATTATATAATAGGGTGGACTGAGATCCGACAGTAGGCACTTGATGTCCATCTTTAGTACCATGCAAAGGTTAAAGTCCAATAGTGGGCCTCATCTCACACTCCACAGACAGTTTAAAAAACTTCCTGCATTGTTCACAAATTTGACCAACAGATGAGAGCTTAATGATGTGCTTGGTAATGGTTTCATGGTGAAGCCTCGTGAGGAACTCCACTAAAAACAAGCTTGAGAGCAGACTGCATCATTGGGCACATTATTAACTAAATGCATGGATACTTGCAGCATGACCATTACAAATGGAAGATTAAATTCAAGCCTCCATTCTCGATCTTTCCCATCACTGATGAATGCTGAACTCTCCTAGTCCAATCGCATTAGATACCGCTGAAATAGCCTCAATTCCTTTGACATTCTCTCATATCACAATTATTAGAGCATCAACCTCTTATCTTCCATTAAAGACGTTCCCTGGGGGCCAATTGTCTAGCAACATGCCCTCTCTCATTCAATTTTCTCATTACATGATCCTATGTAGATGTAGATACTTTTGTGCCTGTGTGTAGCACCAGATGGCGGATGCAAAGTAAAAAGAAAGGGCGTGGAACAGCAAGTGAGATACAGCCAAGGTTTATATGCGAGACTGTAGCGAATAATTACAGGGCACATGGAAATTTCCTTTAGTTTTAGTTTTTTTTTTTTACGGAACTGTCATTGAAATAGTCCCACGATAGCGTCACAGGCTTCCTTACAGTGTCTGGGAGAACGATATAACGTAACCTCAATTCTGCATTTTGCAAGTCACTAGGATAAAATATAGCTTGTTGAAATCTGATATGTTGCAAGTAACAGTTTTAAACCAAAAATGTCATCACTGAGTGATAAATACCTCTGGAGATAGTAGTCATTGAAATATTAAGAAGTGGTCATCAAAGGAAATCAAACCATATCTGGCAATTTAGAGGTCTATTATGGAACGTCATTCCCAGACAGGCAATACATCTCTGCCAGCGTCTATCTCTTCTCAGAATCCACAAGTAAAAGAATAAAGCATGCTGTAGTTTGAGGTACTTCCATTTCTCTATTTTAAAGAAGAACCTAAAGCACTCAACATGGTGGTTTGAAATCCCTTTAAGAAGTGGAAATCAAGAAGAAGAGAACCCTAACAATTTAGGCATCCATTAGTGAATTCTTTTCGAGATTAGTAATACATCTTTGTCAATAAGTCCAGCTGTAAAAGCATGATACAGGCGACATATTGAATCTCTTTCTTTTATCTGATTAAAGAAAGAAAAAAGTGAAATAAGAAAAAACGAAGAAAAAAGCAATCCACGATGGTGGCAAGCAATTTCTTTAAGAACTAGCTAACCTAAAGAGAAAAGAATTATAACTGGCAGTTTTGAGTTCAATTATTGAACATCAATCAGGAAAATCAATCTCTGCCTGGATCTATCTCGTTCAGATTCCACCAGTCAAATACAACTCACCTTGAGGCTGCTCTGCCTCTGTTTTGAGAAAAAAAAAAAAGACCTAAGATGATTGCTGTGAATCCCTTTAAGAACAGACAGAAGAAAACAACAACTGAAAGTTTAGAGGTCTTTTACTGAACATCATTACAAGGCAAAGAGATCACTGTTTTGGGGCTCTTTCTCCTCATCAGTATAGAGCAGAGTACTGGTTTTGCTTGATGATATGCATTGGGCCTCATGCACACGGCCGTGGTGTGTTTTGCGGTCCGCAAATCGCAGATCCGCAAAACATGGTAGGCGTCCGTGCGCGTTCCGCAATTTGCGGAACGGCACGGACGGCCTTCAATATAAATGGTTATTCTTGTCCGCAAAGCGCGGACAAGAATAGGACATGTTATATTTTTTTTGCGGGGCCACAGAAAAGAGCAACGGATGCGGACTGCCCCATTGAAGTGAATGGATCTGCATCCGAGCCACCAAAACGGCGGCTCGGATGCGGACCAAAACAAAAGCCGTGTGCATGAGGCCTTAGACATAGGGGGAAGAATCCTGAAACAGAGCTGTATACAGGTGGATGTCTTGTCTCTGGTTTGACTGGCATCATCTAATTTGCAGAAATCATCAGAAAATACATAAAATATAATGCACCCGACACATTCCTCTATGATCAGAGGAAGAGCCTGTAAAATAAAAAATACTCTAAAATCTTTTAAGAACTAGTAAGCAAAAAAAGGTCCTCCAACGAAAAACTATAGTCACCATCTGGAACCACAAATACCAAACTCAGAAACTGCTACCTGTCTTCCTTAAAGGGCTTCTGTCATCCCCCAAACAGCAATTTTCAGTATTGGACTTAATATAATTGCTAATGTACGCAGAGTCCATATATACCCCTCTTACCTCTGGCTGTAATTTAAATATGCAAATGTATTCACTACCAGCAAGTTGGGCGGTTACTTGCTGGTTAGCCGCCGCATACTCGGTCTAAAAAAACGCCCCCTTCTCCACTTGATTGACAGGGCCAGCGAGAGCTCTCCTCCTCTCGCTAGCCCTCTCTGCCCATAAAATCCCACGCCTGCGCTGTACTGGTCCTCATTCGGCGCAGGCGCTCTGAGAGAAGGATGCTCGCTTGCCCGCTCCTTCCTCAGTGCGCCTGCGCCGATGACGCAGCCTAAACCCGGAAAAGAAGCATTGGGTATAGGCTGACATCGGCGCAGGCGCACTGAGGAAGGAGCGGGCAAGCAAGCGTCCTTCTCTCAGAGCGCCTGCGCCGAATGAGGACCGGTACGGCGCGGGATTTTATGGGCAGAGAGGGCCAGCGAGAGGAGGAGAGCGCTGGCTGGCCCAGTCAATCAAGTGGAGGAGGGGGCGTTTTTTTAGACTGAGGATGCGGCGGCTACCAGCAAGTAACCGCCCAACTTGCTGGTAGTGAAAAAAATTTGTGCATATCACAAAACTGCTATTTTTTAAGAATTTAAAGCACAGCCAGAGGTAAGAGGGGTATATATGGACTCTGCGTACATTAGCAATTATATTAAGTCCAATACTGAAAATTGCTGTTTGGGGAGTGACAGAAGCCCTTTAACCACCCGAGTGTTATGAAGTTAAGGCTACCTCTAGATTCTTCACCAGTGTTTGCAGTATGTCTGATAAAAAGCTCGCTAGAAGGAGACCTACCAAAATGACTAGGGTGCAAAGCGGGGTTAAAAATTAGAAATTATCCACGGCCAGAATACTAAGAGGATCAGTAGAAACCAATTCAGCAGACAAGAATTTAATCCAGAAACTAGCCACGGTGAGTAGACAGAGGGAAAACAAGCAAGTCAAGAGTTCAGGTACAAAGCACAGAGGCGAGCCAGGATACATACAGTATACAATCAACAGCAACTGGCAATGACTAACACACCTAAAATCCGACTGATAGGTCAACTAGAAAGGTCTTGACTACACAGCATGGCAACCCTCCCACGCAGCCACAAACAGAACTTTGGCTGCGCTGGACTCCCAACAAGTCCGTAACCATAAAAAAATATATGAAATAAAACTCTTAAATGCGCCACACCGTGTATTTTTTCCCCATTTTTCTAATCTGAAGGGAAGAGAACCTAAAATAATTAACCTTTAATGACCAGGAAATGTTCCATTTTTTTCATTTATGTTTTTTTCGTTTATGTTTTTTCCATTCATAAAGCTGTATGAAAGCTTGTTTTTACAGGACAAGATGCCTATTCTAAAGGTAATATATACGCTAGCATAAAATGTGGTAGGAAGCAGGAAAAAAAAAAATCAAATAGGGTGGAATTAAAAAGAAAACATCATTCCGCAACAGTTTTCATTTTTTTTTTTTACATCACTTCTTATGTAGTAAAACTGACCTGTTACTTTTATTCTCCAGGTCAGTACGATTATGGTGATACCACATATGTATAGATTTTCTTGCATTTTTTGTGGTACGGAGTTATGTGAGGCCTCATGTACGGCTTTTTGATCACTTTTTATTTAATTTTTTGTAGCAGGTGAAGCGATCAAAAATGGCCAATCGTCTATTTTGACTTTTTTTCCACCATTTGTCGTATGAGAAAAATATTTATATTTTTTAATAGTATGGCCGTTTTCACATTTTACACTTTTTAGTTCCCACGGTATCTGCAAGGTTAAAAGTCTGCGACTGGTGGTAATGCAAACATTAGTGCCAGGTGTCTGCTGTTTAAAACAGCAGACACCCAATGGCCACAGCGCCCGGCTGGCAATGTAAATTTAGTGTAGGTGGTCAGAAGGGGGTTGAGATGATTGCTGGCAATCCATTCAAGGACCAATGATAAAGGTGAAAAGAACCATAACCAGCAGCTTAAAAGTATATTACTGAACATTGAAATGTCAGTAAAAATTATAAACCACGCTGCATATTGGGAATAGCCTAAAAAAAGCTGGTTGGGCTGGTCACTAAAGAGAAAAGATCCATGACCAGCAGAAATCTGTCACAAGTCTACTATTATGAAGCAGTTCTTGGAGGATCCCTCAATTCTCTGATTATAAGAAAATTATGGTAAGCCAAAAACAATCCATTAAAATAATTGAGTAACCAACAGAAAAGAGCCATAGCCAGCATTTTCAGTTTCTAACGTTAAACATCATTATCAAGGCTGTAAAATCTATAATATGAACCACATCTTGAGGTTTTCTGGTTTTACTAATCAGAAAGAGAATAAAGTAAAAGAATGGTGGCTGGTACACCCTTTAAGGACTAGTCATCAAAGAGAAGAGAAGAATAACCAGAATTTTAGGTTTCTATTATTAAATATCATTACAAAAGTGTGAAAAGGCTGTAAAGTGCACACACCTTCAGCTGCTTCCGTTTTTCTGATCAAAAGACCCTAAGAGATCCAAGATGGTGGCTGGAAATTCCTTTCTCTCATTCTCAAACAAAAGTTTCCATTTCAAAGCTAGAATACAGTATAATAGTGTCTTTCATTCCTTAATGACAGGTTTCCATAGCCGCCACCGTAATTTTTTTTCAAACACTCCCTATCTCCTCTGAGCCAATTTAATAATACTCTAAATAATTTTGTTTTTGTACCATTAATTTGCATACACCCTGCCAAGTTTCATAATCATAGAAAGGCAAATTGGAAGATAAATTAAAACGTGGAAGCAGCAGCGCTGAGAAGTTTCTTTCTATTTTTTTTTCCAGATATTTTATTATGCTTGTTGACTTTTTATTATTTGCTCACAACACAGATGACATTTTCTATTATTTGTAGACTGTAAATTAACTCAGCACCGGAGTGTTGTTGCTATACAAAGGTTGTTTTGATTTGGATAGTCTAATACACTGAACAAAAATATAAACGCAACACTTTCGGTTTTGCTCCCATTTTGCATGAGCTGAACTCAAAGATCTGAAACATTTTCTACATACACAAAAGACCCATTACTGTCAAATATTGTTCACAAATATGTCTAAATCTGTGCTAGTCAGCACTTCTCCTTTGCTGAGATAATCCATCCCACCTCACAGGTGTGGCATATCAAGGTGCTGATTAGACAGCATGAATATTGCACAGGTGTGCCTTAGACTGCCCACAATAAAATGCCACTCTGAAATGTGCACTGTTTTCCCTTACTGGGGGGTGGGGTTCAGAAAACCAGTCAGCATCTGGTGTGGCCACCATTTTCCTCACGCAGTGCAACACATCTCCGTCGCATAGAGTTGATCAGGTTGTTGATTGTGGCCTGTGGAATGTTGGTCCAATCCTCTTCAATAGCTGTGCGACGTTGCAGAATATTGGCAGGAACTGGAACACGCTGTCGTATACGCCGATCTAGAGCATCCCAAACACGCTCAATGGGTGACATGTCCGGTGAGTGTGCTGGCCATGCAAGAATTGGGATGTTTTCAGCTTTCAGGAATTGTGTACAGATCCTTGCAATATGGGGCCGTGCATTATCATGCTGCAACATGAGATGATGGTTGTGGATGAATGGCACAACAGTGGGCCTCAGGATCTCGTCATGGTATCTCTGTGCATTCAAAATGCCATCAATAAAATGCACCTGTGTTCATTGTCAATAACATACGCCTGCCCATACCATAACCCCACCGCCACCATGGGCCACTCGATCCACAACATTGACGTCAACAAACCGCTCACCCACATGACGCCCCACATGCTGTCTGCCATCTGCCCTGAACAGTGAAAACCGTGACTCGTCCGTGAACAGAACGCCTCTAGAACATGCCAGACGCCATCGAATGTAGCATTTGCCCACTCAAGTCAGTTACAACAATGAACTGCAGTTAGGTCCAGACCCCGATGAGGACGACGAGCATGCAGATGAGCTTCCCTAAGACGGTTTCTGACAGTTTGTGCAGAAATTCTTTGGTTATGCAAACCGATTGTTGCTGCAGCTGTCCGGGTGGCTGGTCTAAGACAATCATGGAGGTGAACATGCTGGATGTGGAGGTCCTGGGATGGTGTGGTTATACGTGGTCTGGGGTTGTGAGGCCATTTGGACGTACTGCCAAATTCTGGAGACGGCTTATGGTAGAGAAATGAACATTCATTGCACGGGCAACAGCTCTGGTAGACATTCCTGCAGTCAGCATGCCAATTGCATGCTCAAACGTTGCGACATTGTGCTGTGTGATCAAACTGCACATTTCAGAGTGACCTTTTATTGTGGGCAGTCTAAGACACACCCGTGCAATATTCGTGCTGTCTAATCAGCACCTTGATATGCCACACCTGTGAGGTGGGATGGATTATATCGGCAAAGGAGAAGTGCTCACTAACACAGATTTAGACAGATTTGTGAACAATATTTGAGAGTAATAGATCTTTTGTGTATGTAGAAAATGTTTCAGATCTTTAAGTTCAGATCATGCATCAGTGTTGCGTTTATATTTTTGCTCAGTGTAGTAAAATGGAGACCCACATACAAAGGCTGAGTGTGAATATAACTACTAAAATACTGCCCCATAGATACAAAAAATAACTACTATAATACTGCCTCCTATTTACAAGGATATAACTACTATAATACTACATCCTATGTTCAAGACTATCACTACTATAAAAGTGTATAAGACTTTAACTACTATAATACTACTTTAACTACTATAATACTGCCACCTATGTACAAAAACCTATGGTAACTACTAAAAATTACTATAATACTGCCCCTATGTACAGTAGTTCTACTGTTATTGGGGTGTACACCTTGTTTAATAGATAAGCAATTCTAGTACGCCTTTATTCTCAAGTTGGGGTGAATAAGCTTTGTAATTCTATAATTGGGGTGTCTACCTGCCTGCCACAGTATCTGTCACTACCAGAAATGACTAGCTATGCACGTTGCGCACTCTCCCTTGCAGGGTGGGATATAGCTCATTTAATGTGCAAACGTTTTTGAAATATTCAGAGAAGCGCCCAAATCACATTTTTTAAAACTTCCCTTATCTCTATTTGTTAAGCACAAAAATAAAAAACACAAATGTAATAAATCACATTAACCCCACATGCTGAATGGCATAAAGTTAGAGGCTCTGCCACCAGGATAAACCCTATTAATGTGTGGTTTTATTCATATGCAAATGAGAAGTGCTGAATTCTTTGAGCACTGCTCTGTAACACCCCCTGTGCTCTGCAGACTCCCCACTCCCCATTGATTGACAGAGCTGGACATGCTGAGGGCAGAGCTGTATCCTAGAACGTACATATCATTTACACTATGTACTATAGCTTCACCACACTGAGATCCATTCAGAAAGCTAATACACATATTACTGTTTTATTGACAAGCACAATATACAGTATGATTATAAAGACACCAGTAACATGTGTTAGCTTATAAGCATAGAAAAAACATGTTTTTCTACTTGGCAATATTATAGCTTGGTGGTATAGTGGTCTACTATTCATCCCAGGTTGACGTACCGAGAGAGATATTCATTTTTTTCCCTTTTTTTTTCTTCTTCTTTTATTTAAACCATAATAAAAGGCTATACTATAATAAATAATATACTGTATAATCATATAATAATAAGGCCTTACAATTTTTTTTGCTAAAACCTATTACTTGTTCATTCACAGATATAATATGTGATTATAAGGAAACCTGTAATATTCATTAGCTTTCAAAAAACAAAACAAAAAAAAAACATTATTCTTAAAGGGTAACTGTCATATTTTCTTTATGTAATTGGATTGGTCTGACTAAGTTTACCTTAGTTCCCTAGTTAATACTTTTGTATAGGTATTGAATTACCTACTAATTGCAGCATGTTCTTTCCTCCCCCAGGCATATTAGTGGTGCGGCTAAAACAGCATTGCTAGGTGTCCTCCGTCTCCTATCTTCTATATAAAGAAGACGGAGGACATAGTAGAGGGCAGTCCCGAACGCTGCGTGCGCGCTCCCATCCAAAAGTACAAAAAAGATGCTCCCATACAGTAGAAAAAAATTGCCATGTCCTTAAAGAAAAAGTAGCCCGTGCTTAGCAGCAGTGGTCAGTTGCCCAGCAGTCTCTCTGTTGGCTTACTTCCTGTCAGTGGACTAGGGTGCCTAGGGCCCACAATACGGATACATTCAAATATTTCTTGCTCACACAGCAGGAGGATGCTGTAAGATGATTGATTATGGGGGTTCCAACAGCGAATTCGAGAAGGCAGGCCCCGGGGAAAAGAGGATACCAGCTGGCGGTCTCTGTACCTAGAAGTCAACTCAGCCACCTTATTGCTTCAATAATAATAAACTGGGTAGTTTCTTAAATTATCTACCCAACTATCTACCCATATCTTACATAAAGATAGGCTGGTTGAGGTGCTGTACGATGCCTATCTATATTTAGTGCAGTAACTGTATTGTGTCATGTGCCACTTGTGCAGGAGGTGGGAGACTAGGGGCCCGCTTTGCTCAGGGACCCAACGGGAGATTCACCTGTACACCTTTGGGCCAGTCCGAGCATGATTCCTGTCAACTACTGGATGAGATCATCACCTATTATTTCCTCCTGGCACCTCCCCTCCACGCTAGGCTATGCCCATTACATAAAGTGCTGCTGAAGATGTAATTTCTGCCTTCTCTAATGGACCAGAAGGGCTGCTATATAATAGCAGTTATAGAAAATAATCCTGATTCACACTGCCTGACTATACTATATGTGCCTGAATCTCCTGTCTGGTTCTAGGTGATGAGCTTCACACTGCTCTTCCCGCCTCCTGCATGTAAGGGTAAAGTTGCATCACATAAGATGTACTCGTGAGGAGAAAGAAGTTCTACGTCACTGATCTGTTACTTACATAGTAACATAAAAAATACATCTGTCCATCCAGTTCAGCCCGTTATCCTGCAAGTTGATCCAGAGGAAGGCAGAAAAACCCCTGTGAGGTAGAAGCCAATTTTTCCCAATTCAGGGGAAAAAAATACCTTCCCGACTACAATTAGGCAATCAGAATAACTCCCTGGATGAATGTTCCATCTCTAGTAGCTATAACTTATAATATTATCCTCCAGAAATACATCCAGGCCCCTCTTGAACTCTTTTCATGAACTCACCATCACCACCTCCTCAGGCAGAGAGTTCCATAGTCTCACTGCTCTTACCGTAAAGAATCCTCTTCTATGTTTGTGTACTTGCTGCCCTTAGATAGTGCAGTGTCCCACTACACACTGCTGGTGGCTGATAAGTGCCTATTTAGTAAGGATTTATAGGTCTAAGGACATATTTCTGATGTTTCATAATGTTTTGCACAATACTCTACTGTTTTGCTGGCTGAACCTAGGATGTGTTCCCAAAAGGAAGGCAGATCTAAAGTTAGGCCTGCTCTTCTTGTCTTCCAGAGATACTTGTAGTTGATACTAGACTGTTATTGGACTTTACTTTTGCCAGTCCTATCATTCAGTTTCTTTAGTCAGTGAAATTCCAGTGGACTATGTGCAGTTGAAAAGGGAGTGCATGGTATCGCCTGTGAAGAGACCACATTGGCTATTGGGCTTCATGGCACTTGACTGGGCTTAATGGCTTCCAGCTACCCAATCATATTTGCCTTCAGCTTGCATTGCTGCTTGTGCTAGAATATATATATATATATATATATATATATATATATTAAAAAGGAAATTCCACGGCACCTCCAAAAAAAGTGAACTTGTGTTTATTTCACCAGATGCAATGTTTTGGTTCTCTCCATGGAACCTTTTTCAAGCAGCTTGGAACATGGAGAGAACCGAAACGTTGCATCTGGTGAAATAAACACAAGTTCACTTTTTTTGGAGGTGCCGTGGAATTTCCTTTCATATTTATCATTGGTGGGAGGATCGCCGCCGCAGCCGCTGGCACTCCGTCTCTTTACTATTGTTTGCTGTGCTGCACAGCTGATTTGTTATATATATATATATATATACAGACGTGGACAAAATTGTTGGTACCCTTTGGTCAATGAAAGAAAAAGTCACAATGGTCACAGAAATAACTTTAATCTGACAAAAGTAATAATAAATTAAAATTCTATAAATGTTAACCAATGAAAGTCAGACATTGTTTTTCAACCATGCTTCAACAGAATTATGTAAAAAAATAAACTCATGAAACAGGCATGGACAAAAATGATGGTACCCCTAACTTAATATTTTGTTGCGCAACCTTTTGAGGCAATCACTGCAATCAAACGCTTCCTGTAACTGTCAATGAGACATCTGCACCTCTCAGCAGGTATTTTGGCCCACTCCTCATGAGCAAACTGCTCCAGTTGTGTCCGGTTTGAAGGGTGCCTTTTCCAGACTGCATGTTTCAGCTCCTTCCAAAGATGCTCAATAGGATTGAGGTCAGGGCTCATAGAAGGCCACTTTAGAATAGTCCAATTTTTTCCTCTTAGCCATTCTTGGGTGTTTTTAGCGGTGTGTTTTGGGTCATTGTCCTGTTGCAAGACCCATGACCTGCGACTGAGACCAAGCTTTCTGACACTGGCTAGTACATTTCTCTCTAGAATTCCTTGATAGTCTTGAGATTTCATTGTACCCTGCACAGATTCAAGACACCCTGTGCCAGACGCAGCAAAGCAGCCCCAGAACATAACAGAGCCTCCTCCATGTTTCACAGTAGGGACAGTGTTCTTTTCTTGATATGCTTCATTTTTTCGTCTGTGAACATACAGCTGATGTGCCTTGGCAAAAACTTCGATTTTTGTCTCATCTGTCCACAGGACATTCTCCCAGAAGCTTTGTGGCTTGTCAACATGTAGTTTGGCATATTCCAGTCTTGCTTTTTTATGATTCGTTTTCAACAATGGTGTCCTCCTTGGTCGTCTCCCATGTAGTCCACTTTGGCTCAAACAACGACGGATGGTGCGATCTGACACTGATGTTCCTTGAGCATGAAGTTCACCTTGAATCTCTTTAGAAGTCTTTCTAGGCTCTTTTGTTACCATTCGGATTATCCGTCTCTTAGATTTGTCATCAATTTTCCTCCTGCGGCCACGTCCAGGGAGGTTGGCTACAGTCCCATGGATCTTAAACTTATGAATAATATGTGCAACTGTACTCACAGGAACATCTAGTTGCTTGGAGATGGTCTTATAGCCTTTACCTTTAACATGCTTGTCTATAATTTTCTTTCTGATCTCTTGAGACAGCTCTTTCCTTTGCTTCCTCTGGTCCATGTCGAGTGTGGTACACACCATATCACCAAACAACACAGTGATTACCTGGAGCCATATATATAGGCCCAATGGCTGATTACAAGGTTGTAGACACCTGTGATGCTAATTAGTGGACACACCTTGAATTAACATGTCCCTTTGGTCACATTATGTTCTGTGTTTTCTAGGGGTACCATCATTTTTGTCCATGCCTGTTTCATGAGTTTATTTTTTTACATAATTCTGTTGAAGCATGGTTGAAAAACAATGTCTGACTTTCATTGGTTAACATTTATAGAATTTTAATTTATTATTACTTTTGTCAGATTAAAGTTATTTCTGTGACCATTGTGACTTTTTCTTTCATTGACCAAAGGGTACCAACAATTTTGTCCACGTCTGTATATATATATATATATATATATATAAATATATATACAGTGCTGCCCATAATTATTCATACCCCTGGCAAATTTTTACTTAAAGTTACTTTAGTTAACCAGCAAGTAATTTTTTGATGTGAAATGACATAGGTGTCTCCAAAAAGATAATAAGACGATGTACAAGAGGCATTATTGTGAAAAAAAAATAAAAAAAATTCTCAGCTTTTATTTACATTTGAGCAAACAATACAAGATGTTCAGCAATGTGGAAAATCTCAGAGGACGTGGTCGGAAGCCAAAAGTGACACCTGTTCTGGCCAGTAGGATAGTTAGAGAGGTGAAAAAGAATCCGAGGATCACCACCAAGGCCATCCTGGTGAATCTGGGCTCTGCTGGTGGCAATGTCTCAAGGCAGACAATCCAACGGACACTGCTGGGTTCCACGGATGCAGACCAGGCACGATGCAGAACAGGCACACAAAAGCTCGCTTGGCATTTGCAAAAGCTCATCTGGACGAAGAAGAAGACTTCTGGTCTTCTGTGTTATGGTCAGATTAAACAAAAATTGAATTGTTTGGTCACAATGATGTTTCCTTCATTTGGCGTAAAAAAAAAGAAGCCTTCAACCCAAAGAACACCATCCCCACTGTCAAACATGGTGGTGGGAACCTAATGCTTTGGGGGTGCTTTTCAGCCAATGGACCAGGGAACCTAATCACAGTAAACGGCACCATGAAAAAAGAGCAAAACATGAGGATTCTCAACGACAACATCAGGCAGTCTGCAGTCTGCACTTGGCCTTGGGCACCAGTGGACATTTCAGCATGACAATGACCCAAAACACACAGCAAAAGTGGTGAAGAAATGGTTAGCAGACAACAACATTAACATTTTGGAGAGGCCCAGCCAGAGTCCAGACTTGAATCCAATTGAGAATCTGTGGAGGAGCTAAAAATCAGGGTGATGGCAAGAAGACCCTCCAACCTGAAAGATTTGGAGCTCATTGCTAAAGATGAATGGGCAAAAATACCTGTGGAGACATGCAAAAAGCTGGTCTGCAATTATAGGAAGCATTTGATTGCTGTAATAGCCAATAACGGCTTTTCTATTAATTATTGAGAAGGGTATGAATAATTTTGGACTGGACACTTTTTGCTCAAATGTAAATAAAATGTCCACTTTAAAGAATCCCCCTGCAGGCGCACGTCAGGAAGTAGATGCCACGGAGATAACTGGACAAATGTGTCCAGTTGCGATCACATCAAAGGCAGAGGATCAAAGAGATTCTCTGCCTGGTGGCATTTGCCTAATTTTGTTTAAACAATTATAGCACACTTTCTGTAAATCCAATAAACTTCATTTCACTTCTCAAATATCACTGTGTGTGTCTCCTATATGATAGATTTAACTGACATTTTTTATCGTAACAACCAACGATTTATACAGGAAAATCATGACGATTAACAAGGTTGCCCAAACTTTCGCATCCCACTGTATATTTATAGTATTCTTGTGGATAAATATAGTGTATATATATATATATATATATATATATATATACACATATATATATATATATATATATATATATATATATATTAGACTGTAAACTCTGTAGTATGTAATAATATATTTTTTTTATTAGCCGCCTATTTATTTATATTAACTATTAATATTCAATTTCGATATTAATAATTAATATTTCCATTAACAGACAGTATAGCTCTGAGGATATTGGAGAGACCTGCATCAGCCAAGCCAAAATTTCTTGGAACTATTGCCAAGACTTTGGGACTCCATCATGTGTGGAAGTGTTTTGCATCTTTCTGCTCAGTAAAGACTGTAAGTCAAATGTTCTACGTTACATTTAAACCTCAACAGCACTTGAACCTCAACATCAAGGGCACCCTGCTTCCATTGGTCAGGAGTGTTATAATGTGGTAGACAGCCATGAGCTATAACATGAGTTTCTACCCCATTTAGGCTAGTGATGTATTTTCTTTTTATTATTTAGTATGTGATTTGTTTGTGTTATTGTACATTTAATCACACTTAGTAAATATATGTATTCACTTAGCCTGTGAAAGCTTATTCATTGTCAAATCTCTTGAATTCGTGTTACGTTACTCAGGGCAGTTCAGTGTGATAAGATTCCACCCTCTCCACCTGCATAGCTAGGTCAAATTAGGAGAACCATATCTATGGAGAAGAATGAATCAAGATGACAGTCAACCCACAAATGGTACATTAACCAAAACAGATATACACAAGGCATACACAATAGCACCTTATTGTTTAATAGGGTTCTCCATGCTACAGATATTGACAACGTATCCTCTGGATAGGTCATTAATATCAGATGGTTGGGGTCTGACAACCAGCACTCCAACCAATCACCTGCTCCAGGCTTCCACGGTGTTAATGAGTATGCTGCGTATACAGCTACCCTGTATATACACCATATAGTGGCGAGCTAGGGCACTGCAGTCATCTCAGTACACCAGAGCCAGAAACTACAGAGCCTTCTTCTTCCATCTGTGCACTGTTAGCCTGAAACAGTGATCTGTGAGGGAGCTGGTTTTCAGACCCCCACTGGTCTGATACTGATGACCTATACAGAAAATAGATCATCAATAACTTTAGCTTAGAGAACCCCTTTACTTATTGGCTATTCTGCAGTAAATACAGTCCTGATCAAAAGTTTAAGACCACTTGAAAAATTGCAAAAAATTATATTTTACATTGTTGGATATTAACAAGGTTCCAAGTAGAGCTTAAACATGCAACAAGAAGAAATGGGAGTGAGACAAAACATTTTTTGAGCATTCAATTAATAGAAAATAACGATTAGACTGAAACAGGCTGTTTTTTAGCTGATCAAAATTTTAGGACCACATGCCTTTAAAAGGCCAAATCTGTGCAAAGATGTGGATTCATTGTCATTTTCTGTCAGGTAGTCACACGTTGTGATGGCAAAGGAAAAAAAACTCTTCCTTTTTGAACGTGGTCGGGTTGTTGAACTGCATAAGCATGGTCTCTCACAGCACGCCATCGCTGCTGAGCTGGGACGCAGTAAGACAGTCATTTGGAATTTCTTACCGTATTCTTCGCCCCATAAGACGCAGTTTTTTCCCCCATAAGTGGGGGGAAAGTGCCCCTGCGTCTTATGGGGCGAATGCTGGCAAATTACATCGCAGTCTGTGATGTATTAGTGAGGAGGGAGGAGGGTCTGTAGTAGGCGGGGAGAGCGGCTGGGCAGTGCAGGCACTGTACTCTGGCCCGCCGCTCAGTATGTACTGTATTATACCTAGTGTTAATCATAATATCTAAACTGCGCTCCCCCTGCTCCCCATCTGTACCGTACTTACCGGTACATGTCACACTCCGTCTCCTGTAGTAAGCTCTAGCAGGCAGGCCGGGCTGCAGGCAGCCATAACTCACTGAGGTCACGTGCCTACTCCGTCTGCTTTATGAATGAAGCAGGCGGAGCAGGCATGTGACCTCAGAGAATTACGGCTGCCTGCTAGCGCTTACTACAGGAGACGGAGTGTGACATGTACCGGTAAGTACGGTACAGATGGGGAGCAGGGGGAGCGCAGTTTAGATATTATGATTAACACTAGGTATAATACAGTACATACTGAGCGGCGGGGCCAGAGTACAGTGCCTGCACTGCCCAGCCGCTCTCCCTGCCTACTACAGCCCCTCCTTTGGGATCTATGGATGGGATAATGATGGGGGGGGGGGGTCTGTGGATGGCATTATGATGAGGGATCTGTGGATGGCATTATGATGGTGGGGGGATCTGTGGATGGCATTATGATGGTGGGGGGATCTGTGGATGACATTATGATGGGGGGGTCTGTGAATGGCATTATGATGGGGGGGTCTATGGATGGCATTATGATGGGTGGTTCTGTGGATGGGACTGTTATGGGGGGATCTGTGGATGACACATATAGCAGTGTCATCCACATATCCACTGCCCCATAACAGTGCCATCCACAGATCCCCCCTACCATCATAATGCCATCCACAGATCCCCCCCACCATCATAATGCCATCCACAGATCCCCCCCACCATCATAATGCCATCCACAGCTCCCCCCCAAAACAGTGCCATCCACAGATCCCCCACATAACAGTGCCATCCACAAATCCCCCACCCCATAACAGTGCATCATCCACAGATCCCCCATAATAGTGTCATGCACAGACCGCCATTAGTTCAAACTCACCAAAAGCACACCTTTTGGTTAAAAATACTTTCCTCCTCAAAAACCTAGGTGCGTCTTATGGGCCGGTGCGTCTTATAGAACAAAAAATACGGTAAATGATCCTGAGGGTTATGGAACAAAAAAGTCAAGTGGAAGACCCCAAAAAATGTCATCAGCACTGAGCCGGAGGATCCAATTGGCTGTCCGTCAAGACACTGGACGATTCTTAACCCAAATGAAGGCCCTTACTGGTGCTGACTGCAGCCCCATAACCATCAGACGACATCTGAGACTGAAGGGATTCAAAAACAAAAAAAGTCTTCAAAGACCTTGTCTCCTTGAATGCCACAGAACTGCTCGTTTGGACTTTGCAAGAGAGCACCAAACATGGGACATTCAAAGGTGGAAGAAAGTTTTATTTTCTGATGAGAAAAAATCTAACCTTGATGGTCCTGATGGTTTCCAACGTTACTGGCATGACAAGCAGATCCCACCTAAGATGTTTTCTACGCGCCACAGTGGAGGGGGCGCCATAATGGTCTGGGGTGCTTTTTCCTTCAGTGGAACAATGGAGCTTCAGGAAGTGCAGGGGCGTCAAACGGCCGCTGGCTATGTCCAGATGTTGCAGAGAGCATTCCTCATGACTGAGGGCCCTCGTCTGTGTGGTAACAACTGGGTTTTTCAACGCTACAGTACACAATGCCCGCAGGACAAGGGACTTCTTCCAGGAGAATAACATCACTCTTTTGGCCCATCCTGCGTGTTCCCCTGATCTAAATCCAATTGAAAACCTTTGGGGATGGATGGCAAGGGAAGTTTACAAAAATGGACAACAGTTCCAGACAGTAGATGGCCTTTGTGCGGCCGTCTTCACCACTTGGAGAAATGTTCCCACTCACCTCATGGAAACGCTTGCATCAAGCATGCCGAAACGAATTTTGGAAGTGATAAATAATAACGGCGGAGCTACTCATTACTGAGTTCATGTTTGGAAGTTAGATTTCTGTTTTGGGGTGGGGGGGTTAGTTTTTTTTTGGAGGTGTGGTCCTAAACTTTTGATCAGCTGAAAAACAGCCTGTTTATTAGTTGTTTTCATTAAATTGAATGCTCAAAAAATGTTTTGTCTCACTCCAATTTCTTCTTGTTGCATGTTGAAGCTCTACTTGGAACCTTGTTAAGATCCAGCCATGCTAAATATGATTTTTTGATCAGGACTGTAGTAAAAAAAAATGTAATCGAGTGATTCCTTAACCGCCTCCGGACCGCCTAACGCAGATGTGCGGTCCGGAGGCGGCAGCCCTGCGCAGAGTGACGCATATACGCGTCATCTCGCGAGGGCCGAGATTTCCTGTGAACGCGCGCACACAGGCGCGCGCGCTCACAGGAACACAAGGTAAGCGAGTGGATCTCCAGCCTGCCAGCGGCGATCGCTCGCTGGCAGGCTGGAGATGTGATTTTTTTTTAACCCCTAACCCCGCCTGTCATTGATCGCCCCCTGTAAGGCTCCATTCAGACGTCCGCATGTGTTTTGCGGATCCGATCCATGTATCCATGGATCCGTAAAAATCATACGGACGTCTGAATGGAGCCTTACAGGGGGGTGATCAATGACAGGGGGGTGATCACCCATATACACTCCCTGATCACCCCCTGTCATTGATCACCCCCCTGTAAGGCTTCATTCAGACGTCCGCGTGTGTTTTGCGGATCCGATCCATGTATCCACGGATCCGTAAAAATCATACGGACGTCTGAATGGAGCCTTACAGGGGGGTGATCACCCATATACACTCCCTGATCACCCCCTGTCATTGATCACCCCCCTGTAAGGCTCCATTCAGACGTCCGCGTGTGTTTTGCGGATCCGATCCATGTATCCATGGATCCGTAAAAATCATACGGACGTCTGAATGGAGCCTTACCAGGGGGGTGATCAATGACAGGGGGGTGATCAGGGAGTCTATATGGGTGATCACCCCCCTGTCATTGATCACCCCCCCGTAAGGCTCCATTCAGACATTTATTTTGGCCCAAGTTAGCGGAAATATATATATTTTTTTGTTTGTTTTTTCTTACTAAGTCTCATATTCCACTAACTTGTGTCAAAAAATAAAATCTCACATGAACTCGCCATACCCCTCACGGAATCCAAATGCGTAAAATTTTTTAGACATTTATATTCCAGACTTCTTCTAACGCTTTAGGGCCCCTAAAAAGCCAGGGCAGTATAAATACCCCACATGTGACCCCATTTCGGAAAGAAGACACCCCAAGGTATTCGCTGAGGTGCATATTGAGTCCATGAAAGATTGAAATTTTTGTCCTAAGTTAGCGGAAAGTGAGACTTTGTGAGAAAAAATAAATAAATATCAATTTCCGATAACTTATGCAAAAAAAATAAAATTCTATGAACTCGCCAGGCCCCTCATTGAATACCTCGGGGTGTCTTCTTTCCAAAGTGGGGTCACATGTGGGGTATTTATACTGCCCTGGCTTTTTAGGGGCCCTAAAGCGTGAGAAGAAGTCTGGGATCCAAATGTCTAAAAATGCCCTCCTAAAAGGAATTTGGGCATCTTTGCGCATCTAGGCTGCAAAAAAGTGTCACACATCTGGTATCGCCGTACTCAGGAGAAGTTGGGGAATGTGTTTTGAGGTGTCATTTTACATATACCCATGCTGGGTGAGAAAAATATCTTGGTCAAATGCCAACTTTGTATAAAAAAATGGGAAAAGTTGTCTTTTGCCAAGATATTTCTCTCACCCAGCATGGGTATATGTAAAATGACACCCCAAAAAAAGTACGGTGATACCACATGTGTGACACTTTTTTGCAGCCAAGGTGGGCAAAGGGGCACATATTCCAAAGTGCACCTTTCGGATTTCACCGGTCATTTTTTACAGATTTTGATTGCAAAGTACTTCTCACACATATGGGCCCCTAAATTTCCAGGGCAGTATAACTACCCCACAAGTGACCCCATTTTGGAAAGAAGACACCCCAAGGTATTCCGTGAGGGGCATGGCGAGTTCCTAGAATTTTTTATTTTTTGTCGCAAGTTAGTGGAATATGAGACTTTGTAAGAAAAAATAAAATAAAAATCATCATTTTCCGCTAACTTGTGACAAAAAATAAAAAGTTCTATGAACTCACTATGCCCATCAGCGAATACCTTAAGGTGTCTACTTTCCGAAATGGGGTCATTTGTGGGGGTTTTCTACTGTCTGGGCATTGTAGAACCTCAGGAAACATGACAGGTGCTCAGAAAGTCAGAGCTGCTTCAAAAAGCGGAAATTCACATTTTTGTACCATAGTTTGTAAACGCTATAACTTTTACCCAAACCATTTATTTATTTTTTGCCCAAACATTTTTTTTTTTTATCAAAGACATGTAGAACAATAAATTTAGCGAAAAATTTATATATGGATGTCGTTTTTTTTGCAAAATTTTACAGCTGAAAGTGAAAAATGTCATTTTTTTGCAAATAAATCGGTAAATTTCGATTAATAACAAAAAAAGTAAAAATGTCAGCAGCAATAAAATACCACCAAATGAAAGCTCTATTAGTGAGAAGAAAAGGAGGTAAAATTCATTTGGGTGGTAAGTTGCATGACCGAGCGATAAACGGTGAAAGTAGTGTAGTGCAGAAGTGTAAAAAGTGGCCTGGTCATGAAGGGGGTTTCAGCTAGCGGGGTTGAAGTGGTTAAAGAGGTTGGGCCACAAAAAATATCCTACATTTTTCAAGTCACCACCTGGATCTGAATACTTTTGTAATTGCATGTAATTAAAAATTAAGTATAGTTAGTGAGCTATTCAATAAAATGTATCTGTACAGTGCCACCTGCTGTTTGCTCTTTTCCTTATTTCTCCATCCACCTAAGGCTGCTTTCACACTAGCGTTCGGGTTTCCGTTCGTGAGCTCCGTTTGAAGGAGCTCACGAGCGGACCCGAACGCAGCCGTCCAGCCCTGATGCAGTCTGAATGGAGGCGGATCCGCTCAGACTGCATCAGTCTGGCGGCGTTCAGCCTCCGCTCCGCTCGCCTCCGCACGGACAGGCGGACAGCTGAACGCTGCTTGCAGCGTTCGGGTGTCCGCCTGGCCGTGCGGAGGCGTGCGGATCCGTCCAGACTTACAATGTAAGTCAATGGGGACGGATCCGTTTGAAGATGCCACAATGTGGCTCAATCTTCAAGCGGATCCGTCCCCCATTGACTTTACATTGAAAGTCTGGACGGATCCGTCCCAGGCTATTTTCACACTTAGCTTTTTTTAGCTAATATAATGCAGACGGATCCGTTCTGAACGGAGCCTCCGTCTGCATTATTATGGGCGGATCCGTTCAGAACGGATCCGCCCGAACGCTAGTGTGAAAGTAGCCTAACTGAGCACACGCTCAGTTTAAATCTTCTAGTGTCGCCAGCCATATCTTCTATGGCAGTTACAGAGGAAGAGCTACAGTGCAAAGGGCATACCCCCTGAGAAAGGACAAGCCCCCTAAGCTGCCAGCCTGAAATAAATCTACCAGGATAATTGGAGCAATAAATGGAGAGCACAATACAGAGCTTTGTTAGAAAAGTATTGTCATGTACTATATCATCCTATTTTTTGCTGCAATCATGGCATAACCCCTTTAAGGTGTTAATATGGGACTTTAAGTATTTAGTAGATAGGTTTTGTCCAGGGGATGATTTCTTGCACAGTCTCCTGGTGCAATCTTTATTAATGTAATCATAAGTATAATGAAATCCTCTTGACTATAATAGACATATATGAAGAGACTATATACAGTATAGTATTTTATTAGTACGCGGCTGCATTTAATAATACACACTTTCCTTTATCTTACCCCCTGGTCTCATCAATACTACAGTGCGGAGATTATAACTGACTGTATTATAAATAAAGAATACCCTGGGGACCCGTGTAAACTAGATGAAGAGTTGATTATCATTAGTAGTTTTTTGATATTCGCTTTCAAGCTTGCCCAAGGCCATGCGCCCCGTGGTATCACATCATTACTTGCCTAAGCACATCTTCACCTCTAATGCAAAGAGGAACTAATGCATTGTACCATAAACTAAGTCTGTCCTCTCTGGCAGGCTGTTCTGGCATAGCACAGCCTGTCGGAGTTCTCCAAATCTATCGTTCATTATAATGGGGTACAGCAGAGATCCATCTGCTGCCCGGCATATATGCCAGGAATCGGCAGGACAGAAACTGCTCCACGCAATGAGGACAGACGAAGATGTGAAACTAGCCTTAGGTGGGGGGGGGCATCTTACAGATATTGCGCTGAAGTCCAGGACATTTAAAGGGAGTCTTTCATGCCCGATATGCAGGCAGCATTTTTTAGATTGAAGTTTAAAGGGATTTTCCGAGATTTCCTAACTTATGACCTATCCTCAGGATCAGCTTCCAATCAGATGTTCGAGAAGGCACTGGTGCACCTGTGAGCACCGTGGCCTTCTATCAGCTTCTCCTAGGCCAGTGACGACACATTCACCTGTCACATGGCTTAGGAGCAGCTCAGCCCCATTCAAGTGAATGAGGCTGAGCGTGATACCAAGCATAGCCGCTATACAATGTACAGCTCTGTGCTTGGTAAACTGCATGATAGCAAGGGGCCCCGTGCCTGCTCAAACAACTGATCGGCAAGGGTTCTGAGGGTCTAAATGATAGGTCATCAGTATAAAAATGTCAGAAATCCTATTTAAACGAACAAATAATACCAAATCTTTTCCCATAAATATCAATATCTATCTGCTCAGCTCTTCCTGCTCTATAACGTGGTGCTAAAGGTTTGCACAGTGATTGGTTCTTTTTAAGATGACTTCAGAATATGATTCTCAGGAGCCAGGAAATAAGGCAGAAAACTCTAAGAACTAAATGTCTCATGATGAGGGTTCCTTTAAATTGTCACACCAACCAAGGGTAACTGATCCGATGAAAAGCTTCATCAGAGACAAAACTTTCAAAGTACACCCCAGCAGGCAGCATATTTTGTCAGGTGAAGTCTTGGAGTGACCTCTACATAAGCTTAAGCCATTCTTGTAGGCCATACATACAAAGCCACCATGACTTTCTGTCTGGGTGACCACCATTCTAATACATGCAGCAACCTATACTGAAGAGATCACTTCTGATATACGACTAAGTGCCTTTTACATGTTGAATCTGTTCTCAACTGCCCTTTTTCTTGCAGTATATTGACTATCCGTTTTTTATAAAAATGCCCTCATCTCTGGTGTAGTAAATAGAGACAGGCTTTAATTTGATGACAGTCCTGCACTTTGGTTTTATAATGGTTAACTTGGCATCAGTGATCCTATTTTTTATACCAGTTAACCCAAGTGTCAGGCACCATGATGGCGCAAATAACCAGTGTGATGAGTCAAACAATGAGACGAGATTGAGAAGGTGACAGAGGCTGAATGTGGCCATAGAGCAAGATCCCAACATTAGATAAATAAGGTGGATAAAATAAATGGAGGGCAGGAACAAGGGGAAAAAAATAACATTTTGTCATTTATACTGAGATTAACAGAAAGCCACAAGACAGATTTCAGGAGATCAGCGGCAGATAAATGATTCGGAGACAACAGTGGAGAGTGATTCTTTCTCTGCAAGGCTTTGAAGAGATTGCATGGGATAGAGGTGTCCAACTGAGCGGCCTGATGAGAAAATGTGCCTGCAATCAATATGGGAGAAAATGAGGACATAAATTAGAGTTACGTTCGTTGGGGACTGGGGCGCCACTTCTAAAGAAGCTGCAAGGCTTAGCTACAAAGTCTAGGAATCTAAGGAGGCAAGTGGAAATTGGAAAGTTTTCCTTGAGACGAACAAGTGGAAGAGTTAGATAAATAATCTGTCTCTCTTGTTATTATTACCGTCACTGTAAATCCAGAGCATCCTTGATTAGAAGAAGCCATTTTGTACTAATGACTTCTTCTGAATGTCAGTTAATATCAGTCAGTCTGGGATCTAGGGAAGTCTTCGACAGACTTGACTAATTAGGCTTTCAAGCACAGTCTACTCCTTAGTCCTCCACCCCCAAGGCACCCGGATGTTCCTCACTATCTCTATCCATCTTCCATTTTGACCAGTGTCTGCTCCTGTAACTTTTCAGTTATCTCCTAAATGGCTTCTTGGTAATTTCCTTTTTGGCTGTCAGGAGTGTTGAGGGAATGGGAAAAAAATTCTGCTTCCTTTTCTATGCTCAGGTCTGTGAATCAGCAGAAGTTATAGTGAAGACCTGTTCACTTAATAGAAGGGACAAATCTGTTCTTGACTATAGCTAGAATATCTGTAACTGTAGGCAACTGTATAACTTGCATAACATAAACTGTACTTTCATGGTTGATCATGCATGGATCCTGTGAATTTTAATAATTAAAGGAGTTAAAATACAATTATTGAATCTTTGGGTGGTCTCTGCAGAAGCCACAAGATCATCTGGTAGTATAGTTTATGAATCATGTAGTTCTCTCTCATAGCAGGAACTCCCAGCACCATTTCATGAGACAAGTGAATTTAATCCAACCAATCATGTTCTGAGGAACCTTTCTCAGTTTTTTTAGTTAGTCATCAGTTGACATACTAAACAAACTTGGGACGCTGAGAAACACATGGGAAGTTGCAGTTTTCATTGACAGAGGAAGGGCTTCCTTTTGATAAAAAATAAATAAAATACACAAACTTTTAAATGGCCTTGCCAGCACTTAAACTCTGATGGCCTACCCTTATGAAGGGCTATCAATGCCTGATTGGGGGATAAACACTGTGGTCTTTTCACTGTGCTGGAGGTGTAACCCCTATTGATCACAAATGTATGCCCTAACCTTAGTTTCTGTAACTCTGATAACTATCTTTTGGGTTGGACAAAACCTTATAAAATGTCCCACTAGGGCATAATGATTTCATAGATGGAAGGGGGGGGGCAATAAACCCCCCTTTCCCCCCCAGAAGCTACAAGCTACAGTCAAGATCTGTGTCAGGCAAGTTTCCTTATTCTTCCATAGTCCTATGAAACCAGTGGAGGCTTACTGATTTCAGTGGGAATTGTTTAGACCTTCATTTCACCAGTGAGAACAACTGATCATACGAGATCCCAACAGGGACACTGCAGGGAAAATGAGCATTTATACTGCAGTTCCCCTGGTAATAGCAACTCCTCGTAGGGGGGCCCTTCAGCTTTTCTCCAGGGGGCCCTGCAATCTGAAAAGGGTTGCCTAAACCAGCAATATGGGCCAGTGCCTCTGTGCATGTTAATACAAGGTGTCTGAGAGTAAAGCATTTTGTATGGATTTAGCACATCCACATCACACAAAAAAAAATTAAAAATATAACCGCCAACCTTCTCTAAAACAGATGAAACCAAAGGTTAAATATATCCGCTTCCTTATCACAAGGAGCGCAAAAATCTATTTTTCTCTTTACTCAAGTAATATCAAAGAATCTCTGGACCTCTTCCTATAAGACCTGAAGCTTAATATCATAGCATTTAATCCCTATTTGTAAAAAGTGCTGGTGCCATGAAGAGTTGGTCAATTCACCATGAAGACATCCTTTTCTTCTTGATGATACATTAGAGAAGCTACATGAAATTATTCGGGTTTTCCAGATTAGGCTACTTTCACATTAGCGCTTCTCTTTTCCGGTATTGAGATCAGTCATAGGATCTCAATACCGGATAAAAACGCTTCTGTTTTGTCCCCATTCATTGTCAATGGGAACAAAACGGAACTGAACAGAACGGAATGCTCCAAAATGCATTCCGTTCCTTTTGGTTGCGTTCCCAGACCGGAGAGCAAACCGCAGCAAGCAGCGGTTTTCTTTCCGTCATGGATGCAGAGCAAAAGGGATCCAGCATAACTCACAATGCAAGTCAATGGGGACGCATCCATTTTCTCTGACACAATAGAAAACTGATTTGTTCCCCATTGACTTTCCATGGTGTTCATGACGTCTTGGCAATGTTAACGATAATACAGCCGGATCCATTCATAACGGATGCAAATGGTTGTATTATCAGTAATGGAAGCGTTTTTGCTGATCCCTGTCTGATCTAGCAAAAATGCAAGTGTGAAAGTAGCCTTAGAGATATATCCAATTAGGTAATTCTGATTGGATAGAGGGGGTCCTAGACTCCGGGTCCTCACCTCTTGGCCAGTGTAAACAATTATTACAAAAAGGGACTGTATCTCGCTCTGGAGGACCTTTCTTGTCCTGTATTTGAACGGGCACTGTGTAATGCTTTAGTTGCCCTGTATATGGATTTAAGGTCCATTCGCACGTCCACAACTGTTTTCCGGTCCGCAAATTGCGGATCCGCAAACCACGGACACCGGCCATGTGCGTTTCGCATTTTGTGGACCGCTTATGGCTGGGGCACTATAATAGAAATGCCTTTTCTTGTCCGAGTTTGCAGACAAGAATAGGACACCCCATTGAAAATGAATGGGTCCACACCCGTTCTGCAAAATTGTGGAACGGATGCGGACCCATTTTGCGGACGTGTGAATGGACCCTTAGACTACAGATAGATTGCCTACAGAAAAGTAAATGGGGTTGTATTGTAAATCTGTACTTTTAGCCTCTATTGACTTCTATGGGAATAATACAGACCAAGTAAACACTGCAGAGTGATGGTTGCAGAGTTTGAAGACGGATGACTGAATCTGCTTGTTTTCTATTAGGCACTCCCACGTACTGATATGTATAGAAGCTCTCCATAGCTCTTAAGCTTCACACCTGCACTTGAGAATTCTGTAAAGCCTGCTGAAGTATACTTAACTACATTATATGGATTTATATAGGTCACCACTGTGCATTTTCTGCTAATTAAACACAACACACTGTACACACAGCACTCATCAAAGATATATCGCTGGGAAGTCTCAGTTTAATTCTGACTAATAATATAAACAAAGATAAGGCGCAGAGGTACCGTATTGGTACTGTACAAAAATGTAATTACTATAATACTGCCCTCTATGTACAAGAATATAACTACTATAATACTGACTCCTATGTACAGGACTATAGCTACTATACTACTGCCTACTATATACAAGAATATAACTACTATAACACTGCCCCTATGTACCAGAGTAAAACTACTAAACTACTGCCCCATGTACAAGAATATAACTACTATAATACTGACTCCTATGTACAAAAATATAAATGCTATAATACTGCCCCTATGTACAAGAATATAACTACTTCAACTTTCCAAACTCCTGTATGCCACTCAAATTTTTACAATCTCATATCCACCCTTCCGTGTCAAACCCCTCTGGGATTTGGTCCAAGCTCGCTGACCTCACTTTGCGAGATGTCCTTCTTCCAGATGGTAGTTTGGACTGGAATTTGATACTGAACCGCCCCGAAGTCAAAGCTGCTCCCTTCTTTCACCTGGCAGATTTTAAGAGAGATTCGGTTAAGTGTACTGGATCCTTTGCGGGGAAGGGTTCTTCTTCCTGGCTGGAGAAGAAAGTCCTAGCGATTAAGCCCCCCATTAGGCAACTTTCTCTGATGTATAAAGAAATGCTCTCCAGCTTGCCTCCGGGGCTCAGTTATATGGCCTCCTGGGAAAAGGAGCTATCTCTGACCTTTACAGAACCGGAGAAAGCCTTTGTCTTAGCTCATTCGCATGGGTTTAATCGCTGTGTTAGAGTCCAGGAGAATTCTTTTAAGTTACTCAGCAGGTGGTACAAGACGCCCGAATTCCTGCATAAATTGAACCCCGAAATTCCTGAAACCTGTTGGAGATGTGGCATAGAAACTGGATCCCTGTCTCACATTTGGTGGCTGTGTCACAAGATTCAGCCGTTTTGGAAGCAGGTGGAGTCTCTGATTAACACTATTTGTAAGACCAAGATTGTACTAGATGCTAAACTTGTTCTGGTATGGTGCCCTAACGATACCCTTACTCCTGCTAGAAATAACCTCCCGACAATGCTACTTACCGCAGCGAAGCTGCTTATCCCCTTTTTGTGGAAAAATGATTCCCCACCGTCTCTCCATATGTGGTCAGATAAGGTTGACCAGATATACCGTTTTGAGGAGTTGGCGCACTGGGAGAGCAACTCACGCTCTCGCTTCTTAACACTGTGGTCCCCATGGAAAGTATATAGACACTTTGCTTGATAGAGCAGAAATGTATATCTTCCTGTTTCCCCTCCCTCCTCCCCTTCCTGACTTTTCCTCCTTTCCCCCCCCCCCATCTTTTTTCATGTGTCATGTTTTTATGATTTGCTCATTGACAATGATAGCTTGTGATGCCCTCACTTGACATGTATGCTAGATGACTATTTTGTATTTTTGGCCATTGTATGGTCATGTGTGGGCCTCGGCCTTGATTTTCTTTCAATAAAAAGAAATATGGTTAAGAATATAACTACTATAATACTGACTCCTATGTACAGGAATATAACTACTATAATACTGCCTCCTATGTACAAGAATATAACTACTATAATACTGCCTCCTATGTACAAGAATATAACTACTATAATACTGCACCCTATGTACAAGAATATAACTACTATAATACTGCCTCCTATGTACAAGAATATAACTACTATAATACTGCCCCTATGTACAAGAATATAACTACTATAATACTGACTCCTATGTACAGGAATATAACTACTATAATACTGCACCCTATGTACAAGAATATAACTACTATAATAATGACTCCTATGTACAGGAATATAGCTACTATACTACTGCCTCCTATATACAAGAATATAAACTACTATAACACTGCCCCTATGTAGCAGAGTATAACTACTAAACTACTGCCCCTATGTACAAGAAAAGTGATGGTCGGTTTGCAGTGTTTGCCAGCGAACACATGCGGGCTGCCATCTTGACTCCCCCGTCCGGCAAGGCACAGGTAAGCCCTTACCTGTGCCTGTGACGGGAGCCGGTCTGAAATCAAATGCGGTCACCGGGAGCAGGCAGTTCCGAGAACAGCCACCGGGGGCCTTCATCGGGCTGTTCTCGGAACTGCCTGCCCCCGGTGACCGCATTTGATTTCAGACCGGCTACCGACACAGGCACAGGTAAGCGCTTACCTATGCCTCGTCGGACGGGTGAGTCAAGATGGCAGCCCGCATGTGTTTGCAGGCGAACACTGCGAACTGACCATCACTGTATAAGAATATAAATACTATAATACTGCCTCCTATATACAAGAATATAAGTACTATAATACTGCTCATTACGCACTAGAACATATCTACTATAATACTGCCCTCTAGGTGCACGAATGGAACTTTTATACGAGAATATAACATTTAGGCCTCATGCACACAACCATAAGCATTTTGCAGTCCAGAAAGTACGGATCTGTAAAATACAGAAGTGGTCTGTTTGCCCTCCGCATGTTTTTGTGGAACCGTTTTTGGAGACAAGCATAGGACATATTCATCCTGTGTTTTCAGCATCTGTATGTGCATTCCACAAAAAAATAGAATATGTCCTATACCTGTCCGCAAAATCTGGACAGGGCACCTACTGAAGTCAACAGGTCCGCCAAAAAGAAATGTGGATGGCACATGGAGCGCTTTCCCGTGGTTCGCAGACGGCAAAATGCTTACCGTTGTGTGCATAATAAGGCCAAATGTAGTAGAATGTAGTGGGAGTATATAATAAAGATAATAGCTATTATAATACAAGATTATATTTACTTCATATTGTAATTTAACCCCATTTACTGCAGATATATGAAATAATGGCATGTCTATTGTGTGGTTAGTATTAGATTTGCACTGAGCTCATTTATACATATGCCACCGTTTAACCCACAATGCCATTTGCTGGGGGTGACTCCGGTCCCCAGTTCCTTGTGGCCTTTTGCTTTGTCTGTCTGCCAGACAGAGGGAGTCGCTGACTTGGACCTAGTAAACACAATGGCAGATATTCATGGTGACCAGCACTGACCCGGGAGTCAGGACTGAGAGTTGTCATAGTAACTGGAAGCCGGGATATTATTTATAAATCCGCTGCTTGAATTTCTAAAAACGAAGAAAGCCGAGAAATCCGTACAGAAAACATTAGGAGACGTTTTACTGAATTCTTATGTTCAATACAGGAAATCCAGCAGCTAGAAAAATCATTGGCTTTATCAATAAATATTGAGTGGGATTTCCCATTATAGCGGTATAGTGGCACTGATGAGTCAAAACACACTGACCCCCCACGGTCTTGCTACTGAGGACCCAGTCAACTGTGATAATGGGATGGTCTGGTTGAGAGCAGGCTGGCCATGCAGGGTAATTATCTACTGGAAGTATTATGTTTTTATAATGTGACCCCCACCAGCAGAATAGTGAGTGCAGCTCTGGAGTATAATATAGCATGTAACTCAGGATAAGTAATGTGTGTTCACAGTGACTACACCAGCAGAATCGAGAGTACAGCTCTGGAGTATAATACAGGATGTAACTCAGGATCAGTACAGGATAAGTAATGTATGTACACAGTGACTCCACCAGCAGAAGAGTAAGTGCAGCTCTGGAGTACAATACAGGAGGTAACTCAGAATCATCACAGGATAAGTGATATGTAAACAGTGACTCCACCAGCAGAATAGTGATTGCAGCTCCTGAGTATAATACAGGATGTAACTCAGGATCAGTACAGGATAAGTAACGTAATGTATGTATAAAGTGACTCCACTAGCAGAATAGTCAGTGCAGCTCTGGAGCATAATACAGGATGTAACTCAGGATGAGTGCAGAATAAGTAATGTAATGTATGTACACAGTGACTACACCAGCAGAATAGTGAGCGCAGCTCTGGAGTATAATACAGGTATAACTCAGGATCAGTACAGCATAAGTAATGTAATGTATGTGCACAGTGACTACACCAGCAGAATAGTGAGTGCAGCTCTGGAGTATAATACAGGTGTAACTCAGGACCAGTACAGGATAAGTAATGTAATATATGTACACAGTGACTACACCAGAAGAATAGTGAGTACAGCTCTGGAGTATAATACAGGCAGTAACTCAGAATCAGAACAGGATAAAGCTGTTTTCACACCTAAACTCCAGAATATTTCCAGATTATCAGGTCTGGAGATTTAAGGAGCTGGTCTCTCACACATGTAGCTATCACCCCAGAGATGTTCCATGTTGGGTGTATTCTCACTACAGAGAAATGTTTCAGGTCCCTAGGAAAGGGGCGGGAACTTTAGGCATGGCCCACTGTGATTTTCTGGAACATTTACTGCTGTCTTCACACATGCACTCACTCGGACAAAATCCAAAGTTAGTACTAGGGGTCTGGATTCCACTGTAAGTGTGAATGGGGCTTAAATAATTTATCCTTTCTGTGACCCCACCAGCAGAATAGGGAGTGCAGCTCTGAAGTATAATACAAGATGCAATTCATGATCAGTGCAGGATAAGTAATATAATGTATGTACCTGGTGAGTCCACCAGCAGAATAGTGATTGCAGCTCCAGAGCATAACACAAGCTTTAACTCAGGATTGGTACATGATAAGTAATGTAAGGTATTACAGATTAGCGAGTGTAAACCCACTGTTCCAACTAACCCTTTTGACTATGGGCTAAACCCTAAGGGCGTCATTCTGGCTTTCCCCTGGTATTCACCCTTTAACCACTATATAGGGATCTGGACTTCGCTTCAGAAAAGCAACTGGATTGTTACCTCCTGGGATAGACCTAGTGTACTTGGCAGCTGATCCACTGTGGTCAGGAACTCTGGTACAAGCACCAGAAACTCAGGGTACAGAAAACACAGGAAAACTGCAGGTAATCTAGACAGCGCACAGTTGTCAAGCTGGGGACTTGACAAGAGCACAGAATTGAAAGTGCAGGGGCACACAGGCAGGAATGAACAAACTTGAAACACATCAGAAATACAGGCAGGAGATAATGCAGGATAAACGCAGGTAAATCACAATAGTACTAGACTATCAAACAGCTTTGCTGGTCTCCAAGGAACCTGAAGCTCAGGCACCCTCCTGCTGAAGAGGGTGCCTTAAATACCCAAGGACCCTCAGCCATTGGCTGGGAAAGGATTTAGGAGCCATAAGGGAGCATCATGAAGGAGCATGGATATGACGGTGACCAGAACACCATATGACATGATAAGTGGCACAGTGTCCGGTCCCACAGGGAACAGCAGGAGGGCGGCGGGCATGTACCGGACACCTAACATAAAATATGTACAGGGTGACTCCACTAGCAGAATAGTGAATACAGCTATGAGTATAATACAAGATGTAACTCAGGGTCATGATGAATACTACTGTAATGTATGTACATTTGTAACTCCTCTGATAGAATAGGTAGGTTGTAACTCGGGATCAGTGTGTGCATATATATATCACCATGGTGATGGATCATGTGATTGACCATGTGATGAGCGTAGTGATGTCATCAAAGGTCCTTTTCCTACTGCACAGCAAAGATGAAGACAGAAGAGAAGCCGGGCTGCACGAACAAGTGGATTAAGGTGAGTTAAATTATTTTTTATTTTTTTTAACCCCTCCAGCCCTATTTTACTAAGCATTCTGTATTAAGAATGCTATTATTTTCCCTTATAACCATGTTATAAGGGCAAATAATACAATCTACACAACACCTAACCCAAACCCGAACTTCTGTGAAGAAGTTCGGGTTTGGGTACCAAACATGCCGATTTTTCTCACGCGCGTGTAAAATGCATTATAATGTTTTGCACTCGCGTGGAAAAATCGCGCATTTTCCCGCGACGGACCCGCATCTTATCCGGCCCAAAACCATGGCACCCACGTGAAAGAGGCCTTAGCAATCATCAGTGAAAAACGCATTGCATCCGCACTTGCTTGCAGATGCAATAAGTTTTTCACTGAAGCCCCATTCACTTCTATGGGGCCAGGGCTGCGTGAAAAACGCAGAATATAGAACATGCTGCGTTTTTCACACAGAACTGATGCGTGAAAAAAAAATGCTCATGTACACAGACCCATTAAAAATGAATAGGTCAGGATTCAGTGCGGGTGCTATGCGTTCACGTCACGCACTGCACCCACGCAGAAAACTCGCTTGTGTGAAAGGGGCCTTATTATTACTTATTGTCACAGAAGTACTTTCTTTGGTACATCAGTCTTTCTAAAGTTATCCAGTTTATCTTGCAGAGGGCTAACGTAAAAACTCAGGAGCTACCTAAATAGTCCTTACACTGAATGCCCTTGATTACACTGATCAATCTCTCCTTGTAACTCATGAAGCCTGGAGGCATCTCAGGGCTGTATTTATCATGCAGTTCACCTTGGCAGTCCCCTAGTGCAGGTTAGAGTTAACAAATAGAGAAAAATTGCTTTATGTTCCATTTTTAATCCTGTTTTTTATTGTTCAGTGTTATTTCTAGTTTTAAAGAACGCATTTGTCATAAAATAACAAAAGTCCTGAAGAGCATGTCCATATTATATCAATATGACCGCCTTTATGGCCACCCTAAGGGTATTTATTTTGCTTTCTCGTTTGCATACCTCCCAAATTTCGAAAAGCCCAAGGAGGGACAATATCAGTGACGCAGCTACGTGTGCCATGGCAAATATGTCACACCTCTAATTTTGCCCAATTCTATATCTATACACACCTAATCCTGCCCAGTTCCCCTTGTGTACCAATATAGTTGTTATGCTCCCTTAAAGGGTTTTCCATGATTTTATTATTGATGACCTCAGGATAGGTCATCAATATTAGATTGGCAGGGGTTGACACCCGCCGCCCCCTCCCCTCCCCCGATTAGCTGTTTTAAGAGAAGGCAGTGCTTGCGCGAGCGTTGACTTCTCTTCATTGTTTACCCACTCACCGTCGACATTGCAGCGGTGAGCGATGAGGCCGTCCCATTCACTTCAATTCACTTCTCTTCAACCAGCTGATCTTGGGGGTGCCAGGTGTCGGACCACATCATCCTCTGGCTTGCGTTCTCTCCTACTAAGCTCAGCAGGTGCGGTAATGTCACTACAACTTAATGTAAAGGACCCTATCTGGGAAGTTTTTTTTTATTATTACACAACCACTTATGCCTAACCGGCTACTAACCACTCTTGTCCCAGACTAATAAAACATAACTTTTACTTATTTATCTTTAAAACTCGTGAAAAGATTTTAGGTGAGCTAACTAAAGGATTAAAACGACAGTGCCCCATGAGAGATGCTTTGAATGATAGGTTAGTAACAAGTATAGGTAGGCGGGAGTACACTAACAACGCTCTACCCAAACACCACCGTCCCAGCTGTATTAGTCAGGATGCTTTGCTGTGCCTGATGTCTACTGATGTCACTATATCACACCTGCCTGCTAGGAAGAACAGAGGCCAGTAAATGGTGGAGCAGGAAGCTGATGGCTCTCTACTTTAACAGTGTATTCCAAACTTCTTTGATTCTTAAATGGAAGAAGTTTGGAACAACCAGAACTGGCCAGCCCACAGAAATAATTGGGGAAGAAGGGCCTTGATAAAAGAGGTGACCAAAAACCCAATGGTCAATGTGATTGAGGTCCAAAGATCCTGTGTGCAGATGAGAGAAACAATCAGTCTGGGATTTATGGAAGTGTGGCCAGAAAGAAGCCTCTCCTCAGTAAAATACGCACGAAAGCCCGCCTGGAGTTTGTGATAAAGCATCTAAAAGACTCTCAGAGTGTGAGAAACAAGATTCTCTGATGAAACTAAGATGGTCTGATGAAACTAAGATTGAACTTTTTGGCTTCAATTCTAAGCAGTATGTCTGGAGGAAATCAGGCACTACTCACTCACCCAATATCATCTGTACAGTGAAACATGGTGGTGGCAGCATCATGATATGTGGTTGTTTTTCAGTGCTGGGACAGAGCGACTGGTCAGGGATGCGATATAGCTGAATAGAGTAAAGCTCAGAGGTATTCTTCATGACAACCTGATCCAGAGTGCCCTGGACCTCAGACTGGGCTGAAGATTCACATTCCAACCAGACAATGACTCTAAGCACACAGCCAAGACAACACATGAGTCACTTAGGGACAGCTCTGTGAATGTCCTTGAGTGGCCTAGCCAGAGCCTTCACTTGAACTCAATTGAACATCTCTGGAGAGGCCTGAAAAGGGCTGTCCACCATTGGCTCCTGATCAAACCTGACAGAACTTGAGAGGATCTGCAGAGAAGAATAAGAGGAAACCCTGAATTCAACTGTTCAAAAAGTTACAATGACTTGTAGGGTTGGCTCATCTTAATGTAATGATACCTTTAATTGTTTCACCCTGAAGAAAAAGTACCTTTAATCCATATGCAAATAAGCAAATAAATTGAATGAGGGCGTGCTAAAGACATAGCGTACCCTTGCTCTTCCTGCTTCCTCTGCAAGCCCTTTCCTCTTCTTGATAGCAGGGTCAGTCAAGATTACTATGCAGGGACCTGATCCTGTCATTTAGGAAGGAGAGGGGTGGTCAGGCAGAGGAAGGCAGGGGAACAAGGGTGCACAGAGTGTCTTGAGCCTGCCCTAGGTGCACTTAACTGCTTTTTTGCATTTTTCTAGAATCATGCAAAAAGTTACTAAGTAAAAGGTATCATTATCAGTGATGGCCAGTTGGCATTGTTCGCCCGCGAACATATGCGGGCTGCCATCTTTTTTCACAAGTCCAGCGAGGCACAGGTAAGCCCTTACCTGTGCCTGTGCGAGAGCCGGTCTAAAAAGAAGTGCGGTCAGCGTGAGCAGGCAGTTCCGGTGACCGCATTTGTTTTCAGACCGGCTCGCGGCACAGGCACAGGTAAGGGCTTACCTGTGCCTCGCTGGACTTGTGAAAAAAGATGGCAGCCCGCATATGTTCGCGGGCGAACAATGCCAACTGGCCATCACTGATTATTATCTTCAGTGAATTTCCAAGAGACAAATCCCCTTTGAATAACGTTATATGAAATAAATAAAAAAATACAACTGAATAAAATTACAGTAAGTACAACATTAAATGAATAAAAATAAAATGACTTAAAAATGTCCAGTAAAATAATTGGTCATCTCTGTTGCATCCCCACACAATAAAAGCTCCACAATCAGCCTGAACACAGATTTCCCATATATAAATGTATTATTTTTTTTATTTTTTATGATTGCTGACGATTTTGTCGTTCTCTGGTTTATTGCTTTTTTATGTTCTGGACCTGGAAGGGTTTTTATGACTGACTTTAATTTCCTGCTATCTTGGCTCAAATTGGGGTGACTAGGGTCAGTCTGTGCGCGGGGGAAGGTGTTTGGTATCCTGAGCCCTGCGGCAGAAAATGACAGCTGAGGGGAGATAACTCAGGTTCACCTCTGCGGAGAATGTAGGGAAACGCTGATAAAAAAAAAGTTATTACATGTCGTTACTGGGTGTCACAGTGTAGATTACAGGCGTGAAATGTTGATGCTATCGCTTCAGTGTTCTCACTTCTAATAAGTACAATAACCAAGGGACGGATATGATGTAATGAACAATCCAAAACCTTACTGTCATCTCTTGGACACTATTTAATCTAAATTATTTATTTTTATAGCGGCGGGAGCTCCATTTGTCTGATCCAGGGCTTCATTTCCTTTGCATAGATATACAGTTAGATGATAACATTGCAGCCACCACTAGAGGGAGCTCAGGAGCTTACTGCATACTGTTTATATATTGATTTAAATGATACAGCATGCAGTAGAACTCAAAGCTCCACCTAGAGGCAGACTCAATTTTATCTTTTAATTGTATCTATGCAGGATATTTGTGTCTATGCTCTGTATCAGAAAAATGAAGCCCTGATGGCTATAAGGATGTATTAACAAATGAATCAATGACATTTCAAGCTGGCATTACACATCTACGTGGGAATGATCACAAATGTAGTCATGGTAGTATGGCATTGTATGCAAATATTATATTCATGGTATGCAGATCTGGAACTAGATTCGACCTTGAGCTTGAGAGTGAATTTATCTTGTCTTCTGTGCCAGAAAACCGGCGTAAAGTTGCAAATATTTAAGCAAGGTATGGTTTGTGCAAAAATTTGCAAACCCCCTTTTATGCAACGCTCACTACTTTTCTATAAAGTGGGTATTGGAGGGGACAAGATCTATGCAGTCCAATAGATTCAAGCCAGAGAACTCCTAGCTGCCAGAGATTGCAACTTCCAGTGCATAGACCTCCCTCTATGCGCCAAAATTATTAAGAGGCGTGCGCCAATAGACTTTATACTAAGAGAGGTGCATGAAACGCCGATCTAAGCAAATTTCCCCCTAAGGTGTTGTGTATCAGAAGTGCTTAAAGGAACTACATCTCCATACAGGTACGAACCACAGAGGCGATTCCTGCGAAGAGGAAGCCAAACTGAGGTCACTATATCCTTTTTTTTGTAATGAGGAGACAATATTCCATATGGGGCTAACCATAAGACATTAGCAAGCAAGACAGTGGTGACTAGGCCGAGATATGTTGAGAGAGCCAGCCCATCCTACCCCTTGGCATAAACCAGCAATAGAAATGCGCATTGCTGTAGGGCCCCTTAGGGTCTGTAGGGGTTTCACCACAAAAAATATCATGCAGTTTTTAAACCAGCTTCTGGATATGAATACTTTTGTAATTGCAAGTAATAAAAAATGTAATATAGCCACTGAGTTATTCAATTAAAATGTATCTGTATAGCGCCACATGCTGTTTTTTTTGTTTTTTTGTTTCTCTGTTCACCTCACTGAAGTGGACGCACATGCTCAGTTCCATCCTTCGCCTGCCTCCTGAACTGTGATAGGGAGAGAGCTGCAGCAGAAAGTACACACCCCTGAGTTGCCAGCTTGATATAAATCTAGCAGTGCAATTAGAACAACGAAAATCTGCAGTTAGTTGACTGGGAACTTGTCCTAGCATCACACAGAAAGCTGTAGATCAGATCACATCTAGCAGAAGCTTTAGTTATATAGATCAATTCAAATTTTGAGCAAGATGTTGGTCAAAGGCTCAGGAGAGGCTGCAAACTGCGCTCTGTGCAGCAGCATGCAGCATGTCACAGGCACTGTGCAAACTTCAGCCTACTGCCGATATGGGTGTCGATGACTGGTGGCCAATTGCCTTACATCTTGACAGGAAGAAGAATACACAGGGCTAAGAAGTAATTGTCACCAAATACATTACTGCTAGAAGTTTATCAATGAATTGCCAGCAGTCAACGTCCTAGTAGGTATTACCATTTTGGGTTTGTCCGTGGACAGTCTAGCACTGGCAGCTCTTCTAGTGTAATATTGATCAGGGACACAATCCCAACTGTTAACACCCAGTTGGATCTTTATTGCAGACTGCTGGTAACTCATTCATAAACTTCAAGAAGGAATAATAGAGGAATGGTACAACGGTGTTATATGAAAAGATGCTGCAGGAGAGGTTGCAGGTCCACTTTAAAGGAAATGTGTCAGAAGGTGACCTATTGTTAAAATAACATTTTTATGTTTAATATGCTTTTAAAGAATTTTTGATGATCTTATTTTTAATTTCCCATGTCACTGTCTAGATTTAAACAAAAACTAATAATAGGCGCTTCTTGGTTTGTACATATCACTTCACTGCAGTTATCTGCTTATCCTGCCTGTAATGATACCACCTCTGTGTACTAGATAAGACAGGATCCACCATTCACAATAGGTGACTGTCAGAGCTTATCTATGCTTTCCTTGTACAATGACCTCTGCACAGGGCACAGAACATGCCTAGAAGACTCTCCCATAGAAGTCAATGAGGTCCCCTCCTGACCACTGTGTCTACTGACCATGGGGCTGCTGTAAAGCTATTTTCTTTATGCTTTCTAAAGAACATGTTCAGGAAACAGAATAAATCTACAATCAGAAAATAAAAACAGATTAGAAAAGATGTGTCATCTGGTTGTAACTGGCAGATAACATTGTTGGTGACACATTTCCTTTAACCCCTTAGTGACCACCCATACGTGTTTTTCCGGCGGTCAATAAGGGGCCTTAGGCTAGTCTAAACACTGCACTGGTCCCCTGTGCAGCGGGAAGCGGGGACCCGGCTCTCACATGAGAGCCGCGACCCTGCTCTAGCAGCCCGGTCCGGCAGGAGTGGGATAGTGCATTGCATTTTAAAAGCTATCAAAAAGCTGTCTGTTATAGTCCCCTTGTGGGATTATTAAGTGGTAAAAACTAAAAAAAAAATATTCAATTTAAAAAATCCCATTAAATAAAATATGCCTTTTTTCCATTGAAAATACGCTTTTCAATGGAAGAAATAGCAAAAAATAAATAGAAATATTCCTAATATGTTTGCTATTGCCACGTCTGTAACAATCTAAACTACATAAATATCATGTAAATTATCCCATACGGTGAACGCCGTTGCTAATTTATTCTTAGTTGCCACTGAAAAAACATAATAACAAGCGATCAAAAAGCAGCATTTACTTCGATGATACCAATGAAAAATACAAGTCGTCCCGCAAAAAAAGCAAGCCCTCACACAACTCCAAAGAAAGAAAAATAAAAAAGTAAGGCTACTTTCACACTAGCGTTCGGGGCTCCGCTTGTGAGTTCCGTTTGAAGGCTCTCACAAGCAGCCCCGAACGGATCCGTACTGCCCTAATGCATTCTGAGTGGACGCATCAGTCTGGCACCGTTTGTCCTCCGCTCCGCTCAGCAGGCGGACACACGAACGCTGCTTGCAGTGTTCGGGTGTCCGCCTGGCCGTGCGGAGGCGTGCGGATCCGTCCAGACTTACAATGTAAGTCAATGGGGACGGATCCGTTTGAAGTTGACACAATATGGCTCAATTTTGTCTGAGCAACTTTCACACTTAGAATTTTTTCTAAACTATAATGCAGACAGATCCATTCTGAACAGATCCCATCGTCTGCATTATAGGAGCGGATCCGTCTGTGCAGACACCAGACGGATCCGCTCTGAACGCAAGTGTGAAAGTAGCCTAATGGGTCTTGGGAAGGGGCAATGCAAAAACATTTTTTTCTTTAAAAAAAAAGGGGGGTTTCATTGCAAAAAAGTAGTAAAATGTAAAAAAAAATAAAAAATTATTTGGTATCCCTGTAATCGCGCTGACCCAGAGAACAAAGATATTATGTTATTTATACTGAAAAATGAACGCCGTAAAATTAATAACGTAAAAACACAGTGGCAGTATTGCTGTTTTTCCCATCTCCCTCCCAGAAAGAGTTAAAGGCATTCTGTCACCAAGTTTTGGGCTATAGAGATGCGGACAGGTACGGCTAGATCGCCACAAGCATATCCGCAATATACCTGTCCTATAGGGCTGTGTGCTTTTATTTTCTTTAAAAAAGTATTTTAGAGATATGTAAATTAGTCTTGTAGGTGCCCAAGGGGCTATACGAACCTTCCTGGTGCCCAGCCACGCCCGCCTGTGAAGGAGCACAGCCTATGTCCTCCGAATCTCCTCCTTTCATCACCGACAGATTGCCGTAATCTCGCGATGCGCGAGCTCGCGCGTGCGCAGTGCCGGTATAGTGTTCCTTCCCTGTGCTGGCATTAGCCTCAGGGAAAGAACTGCGCATGCACGAGCTCACGCATCGCGAGATTACGGCAATCTGTCAGTGATGAAAGGAGGAGATTCGGATGACAGGCGGTGCTGTGCTCCTTCACAGGCGGGCGTGGCTGGGCACCAGGAAGGTTCGTATAGCCCCTTGGGCACCTACAAGACTAATTTACATATCTCTAAAATCCTTTTTTAAAGGAAATAAAACCACACAGCCCTATAGGACCGGTATATTGCGGACATGCTAGCGGCGATCTAGCCGTGCATGTCCGCAGCTCTATAGCCTAAAACTTGGTGACAGAATCCCTTTAATAAAAGTTAATCAGAAAGTTATGTGTATCCCAAAATGGCACCATTAAAAACTACAACAAAAAACAAGCCCTCATAAACCCCTCATATAGACGGAAAAATAAAAAAGTTATAGCTCTTGGAACGCGATGATGAAAAAAGGAAGAAAAACGCTTGGTTAGTAAGGCTCAAAACAGGCCGGTCACTAAGGGGTTAAGTGAACCTGTCACATTGAAAATGCCATCCAATCTGAATCTTTTCCTATAAAATGGCCAGCATGTGACAAGGTAAAGACCTGTCCGGGGTGTAAAGAAGTGCTGGTATGAACCAGTGCTAGAAATTGGGGTCACCACCTCTATGTTACACCGATTTCTATGTCAATAAAGCTTAGCTACAATATCAGAGACAAGCCAAGGACAGGTAAGTGTCACCTACTTACACACTCACGTTTAGTGCGGATCCGTCATGGATCTGCACAAACGCATCTGTTCAGATAATACAACCGCATGTATCCATTCAGAATGGATCCGTTTGTATTATCTTTAACATAGCCAAAAGGTCGTTTTGGTGTCCGTCTGACGAGACTGAGCCCAACGGATCCGTCCTGGCACACAATGTAAGTCAATGGAGGACGGATCTGTTTTCTATTGTGTCATATTGTGTCAGTCAAAACGGATCCGTCCCCATTGACCCACTGTGTCAGGACGGATCCGTTGGGCTCAGTTTCGTCAGACGGACACCGCAAAGCGGAATGGAGACGGCACTGAGGCAAACTGATGCATTCTGAGCAGATCCTTTTCCATTCAGAATGCATTAAGGGCAAAACGGATCTCACAAACGGAAACCAAAACGCGAGTGTGAAAGTAGCCTAATACTGTACAAACCCATTACTAGCATAAATATCAGCAAAAGTGGTTTGATATACAGGGTGTGATTAACCTGTGTCAGACGACGCAGGAGTGAACTTGTGGTAATTAAGGGACTTTATTCAGAAAGTATCATTTGTTTATTCACAGCTATCTCCTCCATTAGGGACATAAATCACTCTTTCTAATACTTCTGTGCATCGCCCTACAGCGATAGTAACCAAATTCCCCAGCTCCTTCCACCCATGTCATATCTGTAAGCAATTATCTTATAGAATATATTGTTTCCCTGAGGGCAAGCAATGTCGGCTCCTTTCTTCATCTGAGTGCTGGCCTTCGGGCAGCTGTCTCTGCAGATCTGTAAATTTACCTCACCAATTAACGGGCAGCCTGAGGGGCAGATATGGAGTTTGTGTATGTAAATATGGCCGAAAGTCAATCATATGTTGTATGAAAAGTCCATAGACGACACGGCGGTGCAGAACTTCTGTCAGGTACATAAAAATTCTGATTAGAGAGATCTGTTGGAAAGCCTGGTGACTACCAATATGGCCTTCACTAGAGCTTCTCACGCTCCAGGGACACAGGAACACTGAGGCTATGCTGTAAATCACATTAATACCGCAACATTGCCACCACTTCCAGGCAAAAATGTGTTGTCATACTGCTCTAGCCTTAAAGCGACCCTAAAAAAATTCAGGCATTTTACAGATTTATGGACCATCTGATCGCCTTCTGATCGCAGGGCTAGAAAATAATGTGCAAGTCTCTCCTCTCTGTGGGACCTCGAGCCATCCAGACGAACACAGTTTGGTCACTTAATTCACCCTATATTAATGGGAAACTAGCACACGTTAACAGTTCTATTTTCCTCCAAGGCCAAATTTCACATGTTTTTAACAGACTGCTGGTACCCGGGGGAAACCCAGGAATGGGGAGGGAAAGGGGGAGAACCAGACCCTCAGGCCCCTTGCTCATCAACTCGTCGAATAACCACACGGACACCATCTTTAACTTAATCAACTCTTTACTGGGTGATGATCGGCCACAACTACAGATTACACGGCAATAATCGCCATACCATCCTCCCCCACCAATCATTTCTCCGCTGCGGTGTGCCAACCTCTGCTCCCAGAGTGCACGTACGCCCAATATCACTTGTTCCGATCCGTTACGCCCAATATCACTTGTTCCGATCCGTTTTGTTATAACCTTGCCGCCAGCTTTGACTTCAAAACCGCCTGAAGCCCTCGAACCTCAATAAAAGAAAGAGAACATGAACAACAAAGTCCAACAACCACAATTCCGTTATACAAAGGGAGGGCGGACGGGACCAGCACTTCCCACGCCGTCAAGAGGAAGTACCAAGGGAAGAAAGGGGGTTATATCCACTCCTTCCCCCTCCCCTTCCTGTCCCTCGGCCCTCCCTCCATTGCCTCTCTTCTGTCTCCCATTGCCTGCACTATTAACCCTTTCGCCCCCACTATCCACCTGCTGCCACATTAACCCCTCCTGCAACACGGAAACCCGGAAAAAGGGGGGGGGGGCTAAACTACCCCATAAAAGAAAAGGGGGGGGGGACAAAAGGGGGGGGGAACCATCAGTCCCTTATCCCCCTCCCTGTACGGTCGGGGGGCTCTCCATACAATTTTCGAGCTTGTGTCCAATACCTTCATCGGTGAAGTCACTAGCTGTAGGGAACTTGTCCTAGCATCACACAGAAAGCTGTAGATCAAATCACATCCAGCAGAAGCTTTAGTTATATAGATCAATTAGCATTTTGGGCAGGATGTAGGTAAAAGACTCAGGAGAGGCTGCAAACTGCGCTCTGTGCAGCAGCATGCAGCATGTCACAGGCACTGTGCAAACTTCAGCCTACTGTCGGTATGGGTGTCGATGACTGGTGGCCAATTGTCTTACATCTTGACAGGAAGAAGAATACACACGGCTAAGAAGTAATTGTCACCCAGATTGCTGCCATGTTACAGTCTGCCTTGTAGCAAGAGACACAGGTGACATGAACCATTCTGAAGACAGGTTCCCTTTAAGCAAAAAATAAAAAATAATACCATCTAATATTTAAGATGCAAGTTCTGTAATGTTTTATGTCCAATGTGTGCTCCGGAGGGTCCTTTAGTTTCTCCATCCAGTTATGTGAGCTGTCATAAAAAAATGAAGGAAATAAAAAAGGACACTTTCTGTGACAATCAAAGTCCCTTTGTTCTCTTCGCCTTAAAATCCTGTTTGACTTTTTTGACTAATAGTGTGAGAACAATAGCTGAATCAATGGAAAGTTCTATTGTACACTTTTGAGGCAGGAGGAGTAAAAAGGAGCTGGAAGGAGGGTGCTGCTCCACAACCCAGGTGGGATGGAGTATTTGGGGCTAGGCTATCATAGAAACTACAAGAAAAGAAAGAAAAAATGACCTAATATTAATGGTGCAATTGATTTTATTAGTCTAATAGGACCTATCTGTTTAACCTCCGTAGAAAACCCTGAGCTGATCAGGGGGGCAAGTCAATATAAGCAGGTGATACATGTCTCGGTATTATACATGACCTCTGTGGGCATGCTTATGGGCTAAAAGGCCCCTTTACACTGCCCGAGCATCGGGCAGATCATCGCTAACAAGCGTTCATAGGAACAATTGTTAGTGATGATCTGCCGATGTAAAGAAGCCACTGATTACCCAATGATCGGGTAATTGGATCTTTCATACGGTCACCTCAATCATTGTTTGCTCGTACCCATACAGAATCATTGTTTTCTGGCACCAGAGTTCTGTTTAGACTGCATGATTCTGTACAGGGACGAGTGATGGCATTAGTGAATGCTCCTCCTCATAACTGTGGAGTGGATTGCTGGATATAAACGCAGTCATCTCCTCCACTAACGAGCAGGTGATTGTTGGGAAAGAACACTTCCTACTCGATAATCGTCTGCTGCACTAAGCAGTGTAAAGGGGCCTTAAATTTATAGGTGGAGCATCTAATTTACCAGAAAGAGAACTGCAACAGACAGATTTGGCCTAAAGGCTCCCTTTGTTTAATTCCTGTGAATCTTGCACTGTGATCACCGGGCAGATGGCTTAATACTAATTACCCAAGGCCATAAAAAGTCCAATAAGTGACTAAAAACTGCTCAAAACATTCATAAGGCACTATACTTTCAACATTATTTGCATATATACAAGCGACTATAAAAAACTGTGTAATCTATCTTATTAGAGAAAAATGACTCTTTCTCCACTTATGAGCCACTCCTCCCTTGCCTCCTTCACAGCTAAAATCTGTCTTGAGAAACAAAGCAGAGTATCAGCTCACTCAGTGATCAGGTTACATGCTGCCCATGCTTCTATCTATGGGAAGGGAAAGAGGAGAGAGGAGCTGCTGGAGGAAGACTGAAGCAGAGACATGGCAGAGAAAGACACAGGGTGGTGCTATCTCAACCCAGTGCTGGATTCACAGCTACACTGCACCCTACTGCATATAATGGCCTTCATTACTGTTGCTGCGTCTGAGGGAGTGCTACAGAGAAACAGGGGAGTCAAATCTCCTCTTTTTTATGTGTGTTGTCTATGAAAGACTTTACATCAGCTAGGCTTTACCTGCTAGCTCAGGGAAAACTGTGAAAAATGCATAATACAAGTCATATAATGACTAGACATAGTGTTATCCGCCATATACAAACATGGCTACCTGGTCTCAAAAGTGACTTGAAATGACAAGAACGCTTTAAAGTATCCTACTGGAACTGAAAAAAATATATTAACCACTTCAAGGACCTGGACATAACTGGCCTGGACATAAGGCCTCTTTTACAGGACCGTTTTTTTACAGGCCATTTTTTGTGTTCCATTCATTTCAATGGTTCCGCAAAAAAACGGAATGTACTCCGTATGCATTCCGTTTCCGTATTTCATTTTTTTACGTTCCGTTGAAAGATAGAACATGTCCTATTATTGCCCGCAAATCACGTTCAGTGGCTCCATTCAAGTCAATGGGTCTGCAAAAAAACGGAACACATACGGAAATGCATCCGTATGTCTTCCGTATCCGTTCCGTTTTTGTGGAACCATCTATTGAAAATTTTATGCCCAGCCGAATTTTTTCTATGTAATTACTGTATACTGTATATGCCAAACGGAAAAACAGAACGTTAAAACGGAGCAGAAACGGAAACACAACGTAAACAAAAAACGGAACAACGGATCCGTGAAAAATGGACCGCAAAACACTGAAAAAGCCATACGGTCGTGTGAAAGAGGCCTAAATCTGAGGCGCACAAGCAGATGAACAGGATCGGCTGGGGATAGAAGATAAGTCCAATTATGGCAGTTTAAACCTTCAGATGTCAATAGTGACCATCCCATCTGAGAAGTTAGATCGAGGGGACAGGCCCCTTCTCTCTTCTGAATGCCCTCCTCCCACCCGCAGCAATCATTTGTCGTGGCAACTGGGGACCTTCTGAATGTCCATAGGCCTCCCAATGTTACAGCTCCTATTACACCCTGGATGTTATAGAACCCCTGTAAGAATTCTATTCACAGCAATACAGAAGTACTGGGCCACATGCACACAGTGCAGATTATGCATGAATTTATGTGCGAAAAAACCCACAGCGTAATGCCTCATTCACACTTCAGTGTTCGTTCAGTGATTTCCATCAGTCATTTTGGGCCAAAACCAGGAGCGGCTCTAAACACAGAACAGGGGCAGATCTTTCCCTTCTACCTTATGTCTGTGGAGGCTCCAGTCCTGGTTTTGGCTCACAATCACTGATGGAAATCACTGACCAAAACACTGACATGTGAATGAGGCTTAATGCTGTACACAATGTTAGTGAAAGTTTCCAAAACTCACATACACATTTCTTCGCAAGCATTTACCATGGAAATGGTGAGATCTAGAGCAAATCCGTGTCAGCTGCGCAAATGCAGCAAAATGTGCTTAAAAATCCAGATGGAAAATTAGCATAAACTACACTGCCGTGTGCATGCACCCTTGCTGTGAAAAGTACAAGTGATTGAACAGTCACAGGTTCAAGTCTCCTATGGAGACAAAAGTAGAAGTGAAATCAGTTGAATACAGTTCTTAAAAATATATTTTTTTAAATCCGAAAAAAATAAAATAAATAAACTTTAAAAAAAATAATAAAAAATATACCTATTTGGTATCGCTGTGTCCTAAAATGTCTCATCTATTACAATATCATGTGATTCATCCCACCCCAGTGTTGCCGTTTTATGATCCACTCGCCTCCTCTAACAAAATGGAACAAAGTAGCAAAAAGTGGCATGTTTCCCAAACTGCTACAAATAAAAAATACAGCTCACCCCGCAAAAGATGAGCCCTCACACATGCAAAAGAAAAAAAGTCTAAGCGTCAGAATAGGGCGACATAACTCAATTGTTTTTCTTAGAAAAGATTATTATTATTTTTTTAAATATTAAGTAGTATAACGTGATAAAACTACCGTATATGCCGGCGTATAAGACGACTGGGCGTATAAGACGACCCCCAACTTTTACACTGAAAATATAGTTTGGGATATACTCGCCGTATAAGACTACCCCTTTTTCAACACACAGCAGTACATTACTGCATCCCACCACCATCCCTGGGTACCTCTGCCATCCTTGAATCCCACCACCATCCCTGGGTACCACTGCCATCCCTGCATCCCACCACCATCCCTGCATCCCACCACCATCCCTAGATACCTCTGCCATCCCTGAATCCCACCACCATCCCTGGGTACCACTGCCATCCCTGCATCCCACCACCATCCCTGCATCCCACCACCATCCCTAGATACCACTGCCATCCCTGCATCCCACCACCATCCCTAGATACCACTGCCATCCCTGCATCCCACCACCATCCCTGCATCCCACCACCATCCCTAGATACCTCTGCCATCCCTGAATCCCACCACCATCCCTGGGTACCACTGCCATCCCTGCATCCCACCACCATCCCTGCATCCCACCACCATCCCTAGATACCACTGCCATCCCTGCATCCCACCACCATCCCTAGGTACCACCGCCATCCTATGGTATCACCACCATCCCTGCATCCCACCACCTTCCTTGTCCTCCCTCCCTGCCTCCCAGACCCTAAACATGTGCCACCTATACCCTGAACATGTTTTTGTTATGTTATTCTTCATATTCACATATGCACATCTGCGCCGCACTTAGATACGCCGCACGGAGATCTCGCACATGCGCAGGAGCAAGATGCGAGCGGCCGTGAGGATCACGTGTATCCACGCTCGCCGCATGAAATCTCGCACATGCGTAGGAGCGAGATGCGAGCAGTCGGGAGGATGGCGGTACAAGGAGCATACAAGGTACAGAGCAGGGGGGAGGCATACAAGGTACAGAGCAGGGGGCGGTATACAAGGTACAGCGCAGGGGGGGCATATGCCGTGGGTTACATCGCAGCTCTCAGCTGCTGGGGATACAAGGCAATAGCCCGGGCTCTCTCTGTTGATAATTCGGGCGTCCCGGCACTGCAGCGCCCGCCATACCCGGCGTATAAGACGACCCCCCACTCTAGAAAATATTTTCTAGGGCTCAAAAGTAGTCTTATATGCCAGTATATACAGTATATAAATTCGACCTTGCCATAGTTGTAGTGACCCCCAGAAGAAGGTTGTCATGTTTGCAGCATAATGAATGCCATAAAAAGTAAACTCAAACAACAATGGTGACACTGCATGTTTTTTTTTTGTTTTTTTTTTTTTTTTTTTATCAACCAACAAATAAGAGTTTTGCACAGTTTGGCAATATATTATAAAGAATGTTAAATGTGGCTGTAAAAAAAAGTACAACTTCTCCTACAAAAACACAAGCCCTCATATAGACATAAAAAAGTGATGGCCTTTGGAGGACGAGGAGAAAAAAAACCTGATCATTTCCAAAACAGGCCTGGTCCTGAAGGGGTTAATAACAATAACGAAATAAATCTAATGTCTATAAAAAAAAGAAGTCCAAAAAGTAAAAAAAAATTGGAATACACTTTTGCTAAATAATGGCTGTAGGAATGTAGAGGGGGTCAAATAATAAAATAATAAGGGTAATAACATTAAATAAATAAACCTAATAAATAGAAATAAAAGATAATGAAATAATTAGGATAAGAATACATATACAATGATAAAAAGTAATGAATTGATAATGATGAACTTCTTGCACAAGGAGGGTAGAGAGTAGGGCACCGACAGTGTCATATCATTGTACCAATTAACCAAGTTGGCTCTGTCACAGACGGCTGCCTTAACAACCAACATCTCCGTGTATGTGGCTACATGCTAAAATGAAACACCCAATTAGCAGCGCATTTTACATACACAAACCGCGGCTTATTAAAATTACAGATCTAATGAATGCTATATTTTACATTTAATCTGCATTTACATATCAAGGGCCATTACCAGGAAAATGGGATTTCAGTTTATTGGGGAAGGTTGAATGTAGTACGGCACCTTAAAGTAATTATATTAACATCATTTTTCCCATGTGGTTCCCTTTTAATATGAAAGGCTCATTTTTAGACGATACCCCTTTTAACGAGGCAAAAAGAGTGAATAAATCTCACATATTAGGAGGCTGGAGACTGTAAGAAAACACATTACTTTCACTCTAATGCATTAGTCTAAATTATCAATGCATCTGGACCAGATGAGCAACTTCATATGTATGCTGGCCCTATGAGGGGCCACATTAGTGCCAGTCCTTCTGGTCATTCAGCAAGGACAACTTTCCTATCATTTTCTATTCTTGGTATGCTGTATGATGATTGTACTGCACTGACTCATTCTCCATTGCTTTAACTGTAAGGCCTCATGCACACGACCGTGCCGTTTTTTGCGGTCCGCAAACCGTGGAAACCGCCTGTGTTGCCTTCTGCAATTTGCGGAACAGAACGGGCGCCGGCAATATAAATGCCTATTCTTGTCCGCAAAGCGCGGACAAGAAAAGGACATGTTATATTTTTTTTGCGGGGGCCGCGGAACGGAGCCACGGATGCGGACAGCACATAGAGTGCTGCCCGCATCTTTTGCAGCCGCATTGAAGTGAATGCTTCCGCATCCAAGCCGTCAAAACGGCGGCTCGGATGCGGACCCAAACAACAGTCGTTTGCATGAGGCCTTAAGGTTGCAGCAGTTGAATTTGCAACTGGGCCCTACAGTCCAGTGGTCTTCAAGGTCAGGCCCACAAGATCCTCACACTTGGCAGCGTCAGAAGAACGTTGCGTCACCTATAATATCCTTGTGCTGCCTAGTGTCAGGATCTATGTGCAGGGCCCTGAAAACAAAAGAAGCCAGGAGTGGTAAGTACATGCCTGTTTTGGGGGTCTGATTTAGAGGTCTGATCTGGGATCTGGTTATTTGAAAGTTCTAGGTTCTAAATTAACTTTGGGCTATGGTCTAGGGCAGGGGTCAGCAACCTTCGGCACTCCAGCTGTTGTGAAACTACAATTCCCAGCATGCTCCATTCATTCCTAAGATATTTCTTAGAAGAGCAGACCAAGTATGCATGCTGGGAGTTGTAGTTTTACAACAGCTGGCGTGCCGGAGGTTGCCTACCCCTGGTATAGGGTCTGAAGCGGGAGACTGAATTTATTTTTGCGTAGGGCTGGGGTTTGAGGTTTCCTATGCCCTACCGTTGCCCAAGAGTGCTCCAATCAATTATCAGGTATATAACAGGTATAAAGTGGTCCAGCCTCTTTAATTTCTTTAATGTAGTTGGTTACCTGGTCATCTAAGTCATGTCAAGTCTATTTTTCCTGAACCTCAGATGTTACGATAATACAGCAGGTCATGCTGGAAGTTTTCATAAAATTTGCCAACCATGATGTGGCCGTGCTGTGAACGTAAGCCTGCAAATGAGTTAATATCCATGAGTTCTGCCTAAAACCGTGTGGCCATTAACAATCAGCAACCAGTGGACACTTCCATAGCAACCAATCAGATTCCGCCTTTCATTTTTGACAGCTCCTTTGGAAAATGAAAGTAGGAATCTGATTGGTTGCTATGGGCAACTAAGCCAGTTCCGCTTTACACCAGTTTTATAAATGACCCCATTATTTGTAGACTGTGTGGAGCTTGTGGTTTTGGCCATACCATGACCACCCAAATCCACAAATCTCTGGTCAGATTCTGAATTCATGGCCATAATCAATTATCAATTTTTCCCATTTGCCAAAGCTTGGAATGGTCTACGGATACTTTGATCTGCTGCAGCACAAATATCCCAGATTCTAGACTTTATATTATCCTGAATATAGTATACTTATACTTTCTTTATCATGGCCAAATGACATAGTATTGTTACTCATCAACTTTTATCATTGACCCCCCATGATACCTCCATTCAAAATAAAAAAACATTGAACAGATGTCAGATGTAAGTTCTCTCCAGTAGAGGGGTAGTATAAAAAGTAAAGACATACGTCTAGATATATTAGATGATGCGCCAAACCTAGGGCTGATTCACACAACCGTGATTGGCCTAGGAAACAGCATCTGTGTGTCGGATGCATTTCTCTTGCTGACTGCATCTTCTCTGACCTGTGTCATAGTAATTTATAATACAGCCCGTCTCTATCTGATTGCGGAGCTATTGCGGTTTACTCATACTGCAATGGCCCCGCATTTAGATAGGGACCTATCATAAATTACAGCGGTTGGTCCAGGAGATGTGGTCAACACACAAACAGTGTTTTCCGTGCTGTTCACAGTCGTGTGAATCAGCCCTTGTCAAACAATGTACGACATTTGACAAATCTGGCACAACCCTCCCCCCCCTCCCTTCCCATGCTAGTGCATGTGAATCAGCAAGTACAGTGGCTATAAAAAGTCTACACACCCCTGTTGAAATGTCAGGTTTCTGTGATGTAAAAAAATGGGACAAAGATAAATCATTTCAGAACTTTTTCCACCTTTAATGTGACCTATAAACGGTACCACTCAATTGAAAATCAAACTGAAATCTTTTAGGTAGAAGGAAGAAAAAATATAAAAATAAAATAATATGGTTGCACACCCTAAAACCAATACTTTGTTGAAGCACCTTTTAATTTTATTACAACATTCAGTCTTTTGGGTATGAGTCTATCAGCATGGCACATTTTGACTTCGCAAGATTTGCCCACTCTTCTTAGCAAAAACACTACAAATCTGTGAGATTGTGAGGACATCTCCTGTGCACAGCCCTCTTCAGATCACCCCACAGATTTTCAATTGGATCCAGGACTGGGCTCTGGCTGGGCCATTCCAGAACTTTAATCTTCTTCTGGTGAAGCCATTCCTTTGTTGATTTGGATGTATCTTTTGGGTTGTTGCCACGCAGAAAGATGAAGTTCCTTCACGTTCGGCTTTCTAGCAGAAGCCTGAAGGTTTTGTGCCAATATTGACTAATATTTGGAACTGTTCATAATTCCCTCTAGCTTAACTAAGGCCCCAGTTCCAGCCGAAGAAAAACAGCCCCTTGGCATGATGCTACCACCACCATGCTTCACTGTGGGTATGGTGTTCTTTTGGTGATGTGCAGTGTTGTTTTTGCGCCAAACATATCTTTTGGAATTATGGCCAAAAAGTTCAACCTTGGTTTCATCAGACCATAACACCTTTTCCCACATGCTTTTGGGAGACTTCAGATGTGTTTCTGCAAAAAGTATCCTGGCTTGGATGTTTTTCTTCGTAAGAAAAGTCTTTCGTCTTGCCACTCTACCCCATAGCCCAGACATATGAAGAATACGGGAGATTGTTGTCACATGTACCACACAGCCAGTACTTGCCAGATATCCCTGCAGCCCCTTTAATGATGCTGTAGGCCTCTTGGTAGCCTCCCAGACCAGTTTGCTTCTCGTCTTTTCATCAATTTTGGAGGGACGTCCAGTTCTTGGTAATGTCACTGTTGTGCCATATTTTCTCCACTTGATGATGACTGTCTTCACTGTGTTCCATGGTATCTAATGCCTTGGACATTCTTTTGTACCCTTCTCCTGACTGATACCTTTTAACAATGAGATCCCTCTGATGCTTTGGAAGCTCTCTGTGGACCATGGCTTTTGCTGTGGGATGCGACTAAGAAAATTTCAGGAAAGACCAACTGGAGCAGCTGAACTTTATTTGGGGTTAATCAGAGGCACTTTAAATGATGGCAGGAGTATGCTGACTCCTATTTAACAGGATTCTGAATGTGATTGCTTAATTCTGAACACAGCTACATCCCCACTTATGCAAACACATTATTTTAGTTTTTTTTTCTTCCCTCCACCTAAAAGATTTCAGTTTGTTTTTCAATTGAGTGGTACAGTTTATAGGTCACATTAAAGGTGGAAAACGTTCTGAAATGATTTATCTTTGTCTAATTTTTTTACAGCACAGAAACCTGACATTTTAACAGGGGTGTGTAGACTTTTTATATCCACCATACTTGCTGATTGACATGCACTAGCATGGGAATGGAGGGGGGGGGGAGGGTTGTTAGACTTTTTATATTCACTGTATGGGTGGGTAAGGCCGGGGTTTGGGCTGTTTATAGCTGGGAGGTGGAATCCAGCCGCAGCAACCTTCCTCCAGTTTCCCATATATCCAATAGAAATATCGCACACTAATTAATATTCCCTTTGACGACAGCCTGCTCCTCAAGTAATCCAAGACTGAACTGGAAGGAGAAAAGTAAATCAGGAAACCCTGTGTACTCTACTACTGTTTGGAGGGACCCAGAATGTCTTGGTAGGCATCATCAAGCTAATTCTATTGCTGACTATTACCTTCAACCCCTTTGGCTTCACCAGATCTACTACTTCCTATAATTCTAGTTCTAGACGTCTGTGCTGGTTAATTTCATGAGGCATCTGTATAGGGGAGCCACCACATATGGTAATAGCATTTAAAAGGTATCTGTCAGCAGATTTGTACCTTTGAAACTGGCTGACCTGTTGTATGTGCGCTTAAAAGAAAATGTGTCACCAACAATTGTATCTGCCAGTTACAACTAGATAGCAGCACATATCCTTTTTTCTAATCAGTTTTTTTTTTCTTCTGATTGCAACCTTTTCCTTAGGAGCCTATATCGTATGAGCTGATATAAAGGGAATAAGAAGACGTGAATTCACTCGATGTGCCTTAACCTGCTTGCGCTTGTGAGTATAATAGCGCAATTGTACTAAGATCAAATAGCGGTATTTCACTATCAGCGCACTTTGATGTTCCACAGGATGTTTTAAAGTGATGGACGTCTGTGGACTCTAGTTTTCTCTTGGCGGGGTGAGAGGGAGCACACCTGTATTTCAGGAGGAGGGAAAACGCGCGGTCTCATTTGTCTAGTTATAATTATGGGGGTGGTCGTCTTGCCTGAGCTAGTCTTATCAGCATTTAGAAAGGATTAATAAAATTGCTTTACGGCAGCCCCATGGGCCATAGACACAATGGACAGGAAGGGACCTCATTGACTTCTATGGGAGAGTTTTCTGGGCATGTGTTGTGATCTGTGCAAGGAAAGAATACATAAGCTCTGACAATCACCTATTATGAATGGTGGATCTTGTCTTATCTATACATGGAGGCGATATTATTACAGGCAGGATAAGCAGATAACTGCAGTGAAGTGATCTGTACAAACCAAGAAGTGGCGCCAATAATTATGGTCCCTTTACATGGAACGACGACCTAGCAGATTGTCGGGAAGGAAGCGTTCCTTCCCAACAATCTACTGATTGCTAGCGGAGGAGACCAGTGTATTTACATGCACTGATCTCCTCCAGAGTATGGGGAGGAGCGATCACTAATTCCATCTCTCTTCCCCATACTGTCTCGTTGTTTCCTGGCAGCAGTTTGCCGCTGGGAAACGATGATCTTTTGTGCTGCACAAAAGATACAATTACCGGATGAGCGAGCATTTTGCTCGTTCATCGGGTAATCAGCGGTGCATTTACACCGCCAGATCATCTCTAACCAGCATTACTAGTAACGCTGGTTAGCGATGATCGTTTCAATTATCGGCCCGTGTAAAGGGCCCATTAGACATAGTGGCCAGTGCGAAAAACTGCAGGATTTTATCTTTTTTTGTTTAAATATATGGAATGCATGGAAAATCATCAAAAATTCTTTAAAAATATGCTAAACATAACAAAGTGATTTAAATAGCAGGTCATTTTCTAATGACATATTCCCATAAAGGCATCTGAGTGGGTCCCATTTTCATATGTGCCCCCATTGTTTTAATATATGCAAATGGGCCTCTAGGAGCAATGGGGGCATTGACATTACACCTAGAGGCTCTGCCCTCTCTGCAGCTGCCGCACCCTCTGCTCTTTGATTGTGTTTTCACTGCCTGGTCCTGTCAATCAAAGTCCAGAGGGCGTGGCAGTTACAGAGGGGGCTGAGCCTCTAGGTATAATGGCAACACCCCCGTTGCTCCTAGAGGCTCATTTGCATATAATAAAACATCATTTTTCTCAGCAATGCGAGCACATATGAACATGGGACCAACACAGATACCTTCAGCTGCCAAGTGCCCATGCTACAGGTCAGCCTTCTTCATAGGTAAAAATCTGCTGACAAATGCCCTTAAACTGAAAGAGGTTGTCATGGATTTTGATATGGATGACCTAAACTCAAGATATCTGATTGGTGGGGACCCGACTCCCAACACCCCCCCAATTAGCTGTTTGAAGGCCTGCCACATTCATTGGTCACATGGCCTAGGCGCAGATAAGTTCCATTCAAGTGAATGGGTCTGAGTTACTAAACACTGCTGGTATACAATATACGATGCTGTGCTTGGCATGCTCTGAGGAAGCCTGTTCAAACAGCTGATCGGTGGATGCGTCGGGAGTCGGATCCCCAGAAATCAGATATTGTTGACCTTTCCTCAGGATAGGCAATGAATTTCAAAATCTCAGACAACCCCTTTAATAGGAGCTCTGTAAATCTGCATGCAGTGAGCTCCCCCTAGTGGTGGCTGCCGACTGCGGCTATGGCAAGCATGGGCAGGCCAGTGCTGAGCTCCCTCCCACTAGGGGTCCTGTGGCAGTCACATCCTCTCCTTCTATGCTTGGTATACACCTGGGTGGTGATCAATCACTTCCAGCACTAACAATGTACACATACTGTAGATACACGCTTCATTTACATATGGGCAAAGAGGTTACCCTGGGCCTTCCTTATAAGTCATTTTAATAATCACAATGTATTTTTATCAAACATGGCAGCTGCACTAATCATCAGTTTGCAATCAGAATATCAGTCCTTTGCATACGGGCTAAGGTATGGCCTAGAAATGCTGAAATACTTTAGCACACCTTTATTTCACATGGCTCCATCCTTAAATGCCATAACTACACCCAGGAATAACCTATCTACGTCCATGAATAAACCTCCAATTCATTCTGATGGATTTCAATAAATTGGTTATTCACTCTTAGGGCAGATTCAGACATCTCCGTGATAATGGGCCTGAAGTGTCTCATGTTCTTTGCCTTTAAATACAACATAAGAAGTCCTGAAATTTCAGCTGAACTGAGAGAGAAAGAGAATTCTGTGCCAATAACCCACTGCTGCAAATCTCTCATTTCTAATTACTAAGCAAGCTGCAAGACACATACCCAGAGTGCCAGCCAGTTAGGAAGTCACGCCAGCCAGGCACAACCACCCAGCCTATTCAGATTGTCATTGGAATTAAAACTGTAGGCATATCAACTAAGCCGTGCCAGCAGCCGCCGCACTTCTGAGGACTTTGTGCTGCTAAATCTAGCAGAACGAGCCTATAGCTTATTGTTACTTTGTAACCAATATAGAAAATTTCTATTAGGCGGCGTTACCGCTATAAAAATATCTTACTAGACACAAGTGTGAAGTCTAATATTCAGGTACTGATTCCAAGTATCTTCAAGAGCTGTGCCTTAGGACCGTGAGTGCAGGACAATAGCCCGCGGGCAGCCCGACGTACACAGCATCATTGTAATCTATGATGCTGTGTACTCCCGTGTGCACGATGTATGCCGCTCCGGGACATATGGCCCCCTGATGGACTGTATGTATGGGAGAGCATACGTGGTATGGTTTCGTCACTGGTTACCAAGACGTCACGTTATGCTCTCCTTGGGAGCACGTATGGCCAGCTTGGTACAGTTTACACAGACACCTCTTGTCCACACAGGCACAGGTAGGCACGAGGAGTGAGTGAGGGTGGTCCACACTACCTTTGGCATGACTCCACACTCGCTCACAACCATGACAAGCTGAGAGACCCTTTTCACTGCCCCAGTGAGACAGCGCCCTGACAGCCCACCAATTCCTCATTAGATATGTCTGGTCCGATAGAGGGATTATATTGGGTCAGAAACCAACCCCGGGTAGCTTATAACTTATGCCAAAACATGGACTTGGGGATTCATGATCGAGATACAAGAAAACCACAAAATTAAATTATATATTTAACTGCCTTAAGGGCGCACTAGACGAAACATTATATATACACACAGAATACATACAATGGTCAGGCATGCAAATACAGATGATGTGGTACAAACAGGGTTAAACAGAGCAAAAGTCAGTTACCAGGTGGCTAAGTAGTCCTTTGGGTTATGATGATGAATTCTTAGTTGCTGTAATCCTTAGCTGTAGTCACACGGGTGGCAGTGAGGACAGCAAGTTCCCAGGTCCCTCCAGACACGTTACACAACGTGACCCCCCCTTCAGAGAAAGACACTGGCCTCTGGCCTGCATGGGCCTTTTCAACTGTAGTCGGCCACTCCCCTCACTTCCCCTGGGAGGACCCCATTTCCCCTTTGTCCGGTGAGGCAGCTCAGAATCCAAAACCCCATTATGGATCATAGCTCCTCAGAGGAAGATCATAGGCAGATGGTTCTGGTGGCACTGTATCCGTCTGGGTTCAAGTGGAGACCAAACATGGCGCTGTTTTTAGGTTCCTACTGGGAGATCTCTGTATCTCCCCTTCCTGACACCCCGTCCGCCTTGATCCCAAGGTTGCAAATATGTTTATTCCTGTGATGGACGGGCAATTCATAATCCCTTATGAACTCTCGGTTCCATAATGTCTGATGGAGTTGAGTGATCTGGGTAATTATCTGAGACCCCCTACAGGGGGGGTTTCCTGTAGGAAAAGGTAGCCTCCATGTTGGCTGAGTGGGGTGTTAACTGTAAACACATGGCTGCACTTTGAAGCAGGGCCCCCCTGTGGACTTTGATTTCCTCTGCCCACTCCTGGAGCAAATGGCAGGAATGAAATCATAACTACACATTCCTCACAGGGTATATATCTCACCCAGAATGCTTAAATGAGGTAAAAAAAAAATCCAGAAAGCTGTGTTGTTTTAGCAAAGCATAGTTTGCTGAGGCATTTTTGTTATTTCATGGGCTGGATTTTAATGGAATGGCATGTAGGTTGGTAGTGGGACTTGCCATTCCCTCCACACTCCAGTACAAAGTATTCCCCTAGCTTGAGACAAACCCAGGTGTAGCTGCTGGGCTTATTACTGTAGGGATAAATACAAGCCTCAACAGCTTGGAGACTGCATGACATGTGGAGGTTGTACACAGCCTGATCCCCCTGTCTGATCTGAAGTACTTAGGGACGAAGGTGACAGAGCGAATCAGTATGATACATCTTGTCACATGAGGCCATTCCATTTGATAGCCCTGTAGGCCATCCAACAGAGCTGACAGAGGTTGCAGGACAAGCTGTTTCTAAAAGGGAAGGGGTGGGACCAAGTGTGTACCCATCATATTGGCTTCTATGGGGCCCCTGGGGAGAGAGGGTCAAACTCTGGCTGATCCTATACCCTTTGTAATTGGGCAAAATACTACTGAGGAACTTTATTGTTAGCAAACAAGGTACAGTAGTAAGGAATTGTCCTGAAGATCTTGAAGGATCCCCCTCTTTTTTAAGAATGCCATTGTATGTGACTCTAGTGACCCTTTTTGGAGCTATTCAGTCAATTCAATGGTACCCACTAGTCTATTTGGGCTTTGAAATATAAAAGAAACTTGCCTCAGTGACACTTTCCTTTTAAAACCACTTCACACTCTCCTTTAAAATTGGACAAAACATCCAGGGGATAAATATCGAAGATTAATTGTAGCATATTTTTTGTCAACAACCCTTCCAAGCCTCCATACATCAGGCTGAAATTGCAAATGATTAGTAACATGATCAAAGCGCTGCCAAACGCGACTCTCCAGACCTCGTTCCTCTTGGTATTTTATCATCTGTCACTTCCTACAAGGAAAAAAGTTTTGACGCAGCCTGTGATGTTTGCCTGGTGAGGCGCGATCCAAAACTTTATTACTTCTTGTGTAAAAATGAGACACTCTGCATTTTTTTCTGGTCTGCTTCCTCCGAATGTTAAGTGGTAATTATTCTTTTCCGTTATTTCTTTAAACTAATTATGATGCCACCGTTAGACAAACAAAATAATGTCTGGAACAGCAATCTGCCACCGTGGATGCCACTGGGTGAGGGGAGCTGAATCAATGAGAATATTTCATTTAAAGAGACCATACACTGCTATATGTGTATAGGTGGGGCTGGGGCTTGTGTAGATTTGCATAAAATTGTGTTTTTGTGTCATTTGGGGGCTTTAGCAAGGTTGAACAGGGGTGGGGCTTAATTCAACCGTTGAGCAGCATACTTCTAGGTATATACTGTATATAGCGGGCACAAACGATCGAATATTGCATTACTATAGTTGAACTGAACCAGCAGATCTCCCCAATGTGCCAATCTGTCAACCCTTGGAAATTGAATTATTCCTCACAACCCTTTAAGAAGGCAAACGTTGTAGCAAAGCACAGTACTACTGTAAAACCAACCCCTTTGAAGGGGTTATCCCTTGATTGATGTAAAAAAATAAAAACCAGACATTATATAGTACGACAATCTATTTCTAACAAAGCTAGAACCAGCCCTGTACCTCACATGGAACCAGAGATCTTCATGTTTAACTGCTCAATTGCTCTACTAGATTTATTTCAGGCTGACAGCTCATGGGTTGTGTCCTTTCTGCTGCAGCTCAGGGGACATGCCCTTTCTGCTATAGCTCTTTCCTTGTAAATGCCACAGCGTCTAACAGAAGATATGGTTAGTGACAGTTGGATATTTATGTATAATCAGTTTTTATTAAGGTTTTAGCAATACAAGTTTTGTCAAATTAGACAATAAGCGTAAAACACAACTCAACATGTTGACATCAATACACAAATGTACAAGCAAATATTACCATGAAAGTATGAATGACATCAAGACAGGCAAATGGTAATTGTCTCATATATTCTGGCCCCCTAATTAAAAGAGGACTGAATAAGGGCTAATCGAGGTAAAGATATGGAGAAGCAATCACCTGCTGTGAAGGAAGAGAAGAAGAAAAGATAGAAAGAGCAACCAAAGGGAAAGAGAAGGAGCTAAAAAAGGGGGGAGGAGGACATAAAAAATACATCACATTTACAGACAGCCAAGGCTAGTTTGGGGTGTTCCCTTTAGGGCTCATGCACATAACAGTATTTCGCGTTCAGTATACTGGCTGTTTTGTTAGTTCAGTATGCGGTACATATACTGAGCCATTAATTTCAATGGTTCAGCAAAAAAAACTGAAGTGTCTCCGTGTGCATTCCGTTTCAGTATTTCTGTATTTCCGTACCGTGAAAAGATAGAACATGTCCTATTCTTGTCCGCAAATCACAGTGCTTGGCTCCATTCAAGTCAATGGGTCCGCAAAAAAAATGGAACACATACGGAAATGCATCCATATGTCTTCCGTATCCGTACCGTTTTTGCGGAACCATCTATTGAAAATATTGTCTATGTAATTACTGTATACTGTATATGGCATACGGAAAAACGGAAAGGAAACGGAAACAAAAAATGGTTTGCTGATCCATAAAAAACGGACCGCAAAACATTGAAAAAAACCATATGGTCGTGTGCATGAGCCCTTACACAGAGGAGCTACACAGGGTTCTCAGATGATCTTTCAGCATTGGGAGACTCAAATTCCGCAGAGGTCATGAAAGTCATCCATGGGTTCTATAGAGCCAAAAAAGCAGACGAGTGGTCATGTGCGTTGGCTACTAGTTCCTCTATTCTATAAATGAGTTGAACTTCTTCAGACCATTCATGGAGAGAGGGCACTGCTATTGATTGAAAGTTGGAGATTTAAACTGAGCATGCGCGTCCACCAGTGAGGTGGACAGAGAACCAGGGAAAAGAACAAATAACAGGTGGCGCTATACAGATCCATTTTATTAAATAGCTCAATGACTATACAACTGTCCCCACCTCAGTGAAGAAACAAGCTTCACTTGTGCACTAATGCATGGAAGCAGGGACGTGTCTTTGAGTGCTTGTGTATAGAGTATTAGGCAACTAGGTCACCATAGAGAACTCTCCATAGACTTCAAAATGGCTGACAATGACATTTCCTGCCCCCAGTTACGGTAATAAGGTCAGCACTATATCATATTTTATTTGATTCATGTCAAACCAGAGATAAATGTGTTTTTACCTAACATCTAATTTCCATTTTAGTCACAAAATAAATCAAAGATCCACGAAAACAGCAGAGACTTGCGAAGTTTCTGACAGTTGTCAGATGGATAATTAGTATTATTGGAATGTCAAATGGCATTTACATGAGGCTGCGCTGATTATACAGCCGGGTCTGTTGTTATTTCTCAGCTCCATCTCTGTTCCAGGCTACAATGAAATATTCTCTTTTTGTTTGCTAAAGACACAATGCCACCATTACACCTCCCAGAACTTGTCACCTCCCCCTGGTTTTTCTGATTCACAACTCCAAAAATAGTTAAAGGGAATCTGTCACCAAGAAATCCACTGTTATACCAGGCACAATGTCTTGTAGGCTAGAGCAGCTTAACCCCTAGGATAACAGAGTTTTTTTTTCGTTTTTCCATTTTCATTTTCCTTCCCTATTTTCCTTGAGCCATAACTTTTTTATATTTCATATCACATAGCTGTATGAGGGCTTATTTTTTGCAGGACAGGTTGTACTTTCTAATACCACCATTAATTATGGCATAAAATGGAATTGAAAAAAAAAAATGCAATTCCACCGTTTTACAGGTTTTTTTCCCATGGCGTTTTGTTTACGGCCATGCGCTTCATTCTCTGGGTCAGTACGATTACAACGATACCCCATATGTAAAGGTTCTTTATGTCTAAATAGTGTAAAAATAAATGTAAACTTTGATCTTTTTTTTTTTTTCACATCACCATATTCTGACCCCCATAATTTTTTCATACCTACGGTATGTCTACTGAGCTGTATAGGGGCTAATTTTTTGCGGAACAATCTGTAGTTTTTATTGATACCGAGTGTGCGTGACTTTTTGATCACATTTTATTACATTTACTTGGGTAAGAGAAGCAATGAAAAAATGGCAAATCGGGCATTTTGACCCTTTTTTCCATTACGCCATTCGCCATATTGGATTTTTTTTTTTTATATTTTAATAGTATGGGCGTTTTTTGGTCGCAGTGATAGCCATGATGTTTATATTTATTGTTATTTAGATATTTATTTTTTTAATTATACGTAAAGAGGGGTGATTTAAACTTTTATATATTTTTTTATATATTTTTTAACATTTAATTTTATTTTTTGTGATGAATTTGTGGCTCAAATATGAGCCTATAAATTATGTTTTTTAATTTTGTTCTATCAGGTATTTTTAAAATCCCATTAAAAACGCAATATTGATCATTTCTTATCATGGCCTGCCATCTGGTGGCCAAAATAAGAATTGCAACATGAACACTTTCAGCCTCATCAGCAAATCTGAAAGTTTTCAGCGCGACTACCGATGCCCCAATTGGCATCGGTAGGAAGCCCGGAAGTGTGAGCTTCCAGGTTTTTGCGCATTTAGATGCTGTGATCACACTTGGTCATAGCATCTAAAGCATTTAATTACCGCGATCTGCATTACTGCCGGTCACGGTAAATAGCTGCAGGTCTCTGCTGTTTGAAACAGCAGAGATCTGCCGGCCATGGTGCCCGCTGCACTGCGAGCGGGCGCCATGTTTACACATCGCTCCAACGCCGTACATGTACGGCCCTGGTAGCGAAGGGGTTAATTGATGATGATTTTCACTTAGAGATCCATTGCTACTAGGGATGAGCAAATCGACTTCGGAAGAAACACCCGAAGTCGATCCGCATAAAACTTTGTTCCAATACTGTACGGAGCAGGAGCTCCACACAGTATTAGAATGTATTGGCTCCGAGACTTCGGGTAATAACTTCATAAATCGGGAAATGTTTTTTTACAGTACAAATTAATTTATTAAGTTATTTCTCGCAAGACTTCGCAAAGCAATAACTTCGGCTCATCTGAGCCAATACGCTCTAATACTGTATGGAGCCCCTGCTCCGTACAGTATTGGAACTAAGTTTTATGCGAATCGACTTCGGATGTTTCAAGTCGATTCGCTCATCCCTGATTATGCAGGAACCTGACCCTGTCAATCAAGAAGAAAATGGAAAGTCTGACAGAAGAAAGCGGAGGAGGAAAGGTGCACACAGTCGCTTGGACCTGCCCTCAGTGCACTTAAAATGTTCATTTTCATATGATTTAAATGTACATTCTCCGGAATGAGGCAACAGATCACTACGTGAAGGGTGTTATTCCATTCAGCTAAGCTAGCCCTACAAGGCAACTGTGCCTGGCTTAACAGTGAATTTCCTGGTAATAGACCTCCTTTAACACAAATCTGTCACCAATCATCTTAATATGCAAATTAGTCCTCTGGTGCAATGAGGGCATGACCCTTGTTCTTATTGCACCCAAGCTCCACTCCTTTCTGTGCAACCCAGTTAGTTGGTGCTGTGAGTCCACACCCACTGCTCATTACAGAAGGATGGACTTTTATACCAGTGTTCCCCAATTAGAGTGGTGTCAAGACTCTGTAGATACTACAACGCTACAATCAGATCCTGGCCAACATTGTACTTTGCACCACATACACATTTCGATAGTTGCAAACACAAACTGAAAATTCTGAATTAATTTTACTTCCAATATATATATAACCCCATATTTCAGGAATGTTCTACTCCCTAGAAGTGACTGATGCAGCAGATGCAGAGTGGAATCCTTGGGTTGAGACAGCATATAGTGTATAAGCCCATACATCTGCCAGTGCCATCTGGTTCATGGTGACCTTATGTTCTATGCTCAGCATCCAATTCTCTGACACCCCTATCTATGTTATGTTACAGGGATTAGAAAAGCAGTAGGGATCATACAGAGCAAAGGAGCTTTCAATAGCCTATGGTAGACTATGAGGTCATGTGTGACTGAGAGGACGGACAGGCCAGGAGCTGTTTTAAAACAATTTCCAGTCTCTTTCAATGAAAACAACTACTCATTTTACTGGTACTGTTTATTTAGAAGTAGTTTTATTTGTGTAATCAATTCCCAATATTAATATTTTACCACTAGGTGGTAGTTTACACTATTAAACTTCCTGTGTCTATTCATGGATCATCATCTTCTTAACAGCACACCAGGTGGACAGGCATGGTACTGCAAGTTAAAAGAAATGGAAGGTGAAGATGATTGGTGACCATACTAATAGGGAGCACTGGATGTTTTAATGGCAAGGAGAAGTGCAGTCTATTTTTGGAGGGCTTTTTACCCACTGTTTAAAGTGGTATCATTGTCGAAGTAAATTTCACAAAGTGGAGGTGTCCATAAAAATTTCACAAAGTGGAGGTGTCCATTAAAGAGGACCTTTCACTAGTATACAAACTAAAAACTAACTATACCTGTGGGCAGAGCGGCGCCCAGGGGTCCCCCTGCACTTACTAGTATGCCTGGGCGCCGCTCCGTTCGCCCGGTATAGGCTATGAGCTGTGCGCTGCGATTGGCCAGCACTGCAGCAAGGGACACGCCTCCTACAAAAAATCAGTCCAGTACAACAGACGGAGCTGAGACACCGGAGCCTATACCGGGCGAACGGAGCGGCGCCCAGGCATACTAGTAAGTGCAGGGGGACCCCTGGGCGCCGCTCTGCCCACAGATAGAGTTAGTTTTTAGTTTGTATACTAGTGAAAGGTCCTCTTTAAAGAGGGGCCCGCACCTATCAGACAATAGGGACTTATACTAGTGATATGCCCCCAATGTCTGATATGGGAATAACCCTTTAAGCTATTACACAATACCTGTGCAATGTATCCCTTAAATGTAAAACTTTAATAATAAAAACAGGGAATCTATGACAAGCCGTTCTTCATGATAATGGCAGGAAAGCCTGAGTAAAGTATTTTTACAAAACTTCTCAAGCGCATCAATGTCAGCTGTAGGGGAGGTTGCGCTATAACTGAAATGCACAGCAAGGATGTGTATACAGCAATACAGATTACACACATTTCTCCGCCTAGTAAGGTTAAACATGGAAAATGACAGAACAAGCAAAAAGGGCTTTATGAGATAAGAAAAACATGGCTTCTTTTCACCAAAAACAGCACCAGCTTTGTCCACAGGCTGTGCCTTATATTAATTCAGGTTAGTTGCAATACCAGGCACAACCCATGTCATGAGTGGCGCTGCTCCTAGAAGAAAGCAGCCATAGGTCTAAGATCTCATACAACTTTTAAAGCTTGCCCAGCTTTTTTTCCAATTCTGTAAAACCGTAAGATCTCCTCTACCAGTATCCCCTTCTTGTCCAGTGTCTGCACAGAGCTTTCTTTGGTGATCTGTATTTTGGGAAGTGTTGCCTTTCTACCACGCATTGTACTGTATTCCGGCAAGGCGACGGGTATAGCATTTTGGGAATTTAACTAATAGGTGTGTCTATTAGAGTGCAGCTCTGAAGTATAATACATGTTGTAACTCAGGATCAGAACAGGATAAGTAATGTAATGTACAGTATGTATACAGTGACTCCACCAGCAGAATAGTGAGTGCAGCTCTGGAGTATAATACAGGCGGTAACTCAGGATCAGTACAGGATAAGTAATGCAATGTATGTACACAGTGACTCCACCAGCAAAATAGAGAGTGCAGCTCTGGAGTATAATACAGGTGTAACTCAGGATCAGTACAGGATAAGTAATGTATGTACACAGTGACTCCACCAGCAAAATAGAGAGTGCAGCTCTGGAGTATAATACAGGCGGTAACTCAGGATCAGTACAGGATAAGTAATGTATGTACACAGTGACTCCACCAGCAAAATAGAGAGTGCAGCTCTGGAGTATAATACAGGCGGTAACTCAGGATCAGTACAGGATAAGTAATGTCATGTATGTACACAGTGACTCCACCAGCAGAATAGTGAGTGCAGCTCTGGAGTATAATATAGGATGTAACTCAGAATCAGTGTAAGATAAGTATTGTAATGTACAGTATGTACACAGTGACTCCACCAGCAGAATAGTGAGTGCAGCTCTGGAGTATAATACAGGATGTAACTCAGGATTAGTACAGGATAAGTATTGTAATGTACAGTATGTACACTGTGACTCCACCAGCAGAATAGTGAGTGCAGCTCTGGAGTATAATACAGGATGTAACTCAGAATCAGTACAAGATAAGTATTGTAATGTACAGTATGTACACTGTGACTCCACCAGCAGAATAGTGAGTGCAGCTCTGGAGTATAATACAGGCGGTAACTCAGGATCAGTACAGGATAAGTAATGCAATGTCTGTACACAGTGACTCCACCAGCAGAATAGTGAGTGCAGCTCTGGAGTATAATACAGGCGGTAACTCAGGATCAGTACAGGATAAGTAATGCAATGTATGTACACAGTGACTCCACCAGCAAAATAGAGAGTGCAGCTCTGGAGTATAATACAGGCGGTAACTCAGGATCAGTACAGGATAAGTAATGTATGTACACAGTGACTCCACCAGCAAAATAGAGAGTGCAGCTCTGGAGTATAATACAGGCGGTAACTCAGGATCAGTACAGGATAAGTAATGTCATGTATGTACACAGTGACTCCACCAGCAGAATAGTGAGTGCAGCTCTGGAGTATAATATAGGATGTAACTCAGAATCAGTGTAAGATAAGTATTGTAATGTACAGTATGTACACAGTGACTCCACCAGCAGAATAGTGAGTGCAGCTCTGGAGTATAATACAGGATGTAACTCAGGATCAGTACAAGATAAGTATTGTAATGTACAGTATGTACACTGTGACTCCACCAGCAGAATAGTGAGTGCAGCTCTGGGGTATAATACAGAATGTAACTCAGGATCAGTACAAGATAAGTAATGTAATGTACAGTATGTACACTGTGACTGCACCAGCAGAATAGCGAGTGCAGCTCTGGAGAATAATGCAGACTGTAACTCAGGATCAAACTGGATACTTAAAGAGTAACTAAACCTTTGAAAGAAATTTTTATATTATGTCCCTAATGCCCTAAAAAAACACGTTTTCCAATATACTTTATTCATTTTGTAATTTTCTTAGTGTTTTTCCTACCTATTCACTGTGCGCTTAAAACTCAGTTCTCCGTACATCACTGACAGCTCAGCAGTGTGTGGTGTACGGAGTGTGAAATTTATGAATGGGCAGCGCTGTGAGTATGGGCAGGAGCGCACATTGCACCCATGTACTATGCCAGGATTAGCTGAGCGGAGCGGGATCCTGCTTCTGCCTGCTCCACTAAGCTAAGAGCTGACATGCAGATCTCTTAGCTTAGCGGAGCAAGCAGATGCAGACTGCAATTGCGTTGAGTGTTTCAGTTTTTTTCCACGCCGGTGCAATCAGTTTTAATGTGCTTTTCACGCGCGTGAAAAGAAAAAGAAGAATTCCACAACATCTCCTAGTTACCATCAGTTAAAAAATGCATTGCATCCGGTCTACAGTACATCAGGATGCAATGCGTTTTTTCACTGAAGCCCCATTCACTTCTATGGGGCCAGGGCTGCGTGAAAAATGCTGAATATCGAACATGCTGCGATTCTCACACAACGCAGAACTGATGCGTGAAAAAAACGCTCATGTGCACAGACCGATTGAAATGAATGGGTCGGGATTCAGTGCGGGTGTGAGGCTGTTCACTTCACGCATCGCACTCACGTGGAAAATGTCCTTGTGTGAAAGAGGCCTAAACGGCGTGAGAAGTCAGGTGTAGCACTGTTCCCGGATGAAAGCTGGAGTGGTAATGTGACCTACAAACCTGTTATCAAGGATATCTGTTAGAGACAATCACTTTTCCTCAAAACTGTTCCCCAATGCTAAACAGATCACAGACAGTCCTGCTACTGAGACCCCCTAACAATCTGCTGTCACATATGTGATTCCAACTCCGGCAGCCTGATCTGGCAGAGAAACAGACTGCCGGAGGTCACTGGATCCGGCACAGTAGGACTTATTGTCCAGATGAAAGCCAGCATTTATGCCTGATTCTAGTCAGGTCCCACTGTGGTCAATGGGGAGCCCTATCCTGCTATGCTAACTCTGGTAGTCTGGTCCTCTGCCGGATCAGGCCGCTGAAGTTCACGTCGCACATGCGAATTCAGCCTAATCAATGTGGAAACCTATCCCAGAGGAGCCTTACTGAAATCAATGGGCTGCCTGCATGATACATGGACCTGCTGGGTTCTCCAGAAGAGCTCATCTTCGTAGCCTCTTATTGCACTATGGCCAATAGATAACAGTAGTAAACGGGCCCTTTAATTTGTTATAATTATCCAAGTCATTATCAGAACTTAGAGCGAGGATGGCAAATAGATGACATTTTTGCAAAGAGGAGTTGTTGTTCGTTATTTGCCAAGGTGGCAGGGGGCAACTTCTGAAGTGTGAGAGAAGAAAGCCTCGATGGTGAAGAAGGCAGAACAAAGACAGATAAGCAGACAGCAGAAAAGTGAATTTACCCTGACGTTACATAACAAACACAGCATGACAGCAAATCTGTTCCAATCTCATTTACAGCCGCTTGTATAATTGAAGGTGACAGCAGAGGTCAAAACAAAGCAAACAGGGGCGATAAAAATGAACCGTATCGGTGGAACGACCAAATATGTCGTTTTATGATCACAGATGATACACTGGAGTACTAACCACTAAATAGCCTATTATGGAAGCCTTCGGCCATAAACCCGGCATGTCAATGGGGACAAATAAAAGTATGTGCAACGGCTATGTCCATCCATCATGTAGTTGAAATGCTCTGCATGAAAAGACTGCAAGCTCTTGAGATGTGGACAGAGGAAGAGCGAGGAATCTTCCAGGTATTACAGGTCTTCATGATTAGAACTGCATGTTGGGATTTGTACCCTAACATACATTGGAGATCCATAGAAGAAAATGTCAATGCAAGTGAATGGTCATTGGCTTCCTAAACTGCTGGGTTTCTTGTTTCACCACAAAATTAGAAATAGGGCAAGAATATAATTCTGCCTCCTAAGATCAAGAATATATTTACTACGATACTTCCCCTATGGACAAAAATATAACTATAATACTGCCCCCTGTACAAAAAATAAGTACTATAATATTGCCCCTTGTGTACAGGAACATAACTACTATAATACTACCCACTATGTACAAGGCAATAAATACTATTACTGCTGCTATGTAAAATAATATACCTACTATAATACTGCCCCTATGTACAAGGCTATAACTGTTATAATACTGCCCTCTATCATCATGAATATACTATAATACTTCCCCCTATGTACAAGAATATAACTACTATAATACTGCCCATATGTACAAGAATATAACTACTATAATACTGCCCCCTGTACAAGAATATTACTATAATACTTCCCCTTATGTACAAGAATAAAAGTACTATAATACTGCCCCCTGTGTACAAGAACATAACTGCTATAATACTGCCCTCTATGTACAAGGCTATAAATACTATTATACTGCTGCTACGTAAAATAATATACCTACTATAATACTGCCATATGTTCAAGAAAATAACTACTATAATATTGTCCTCTATGTACAAACATGTTACTGCATGCTACTGCTCTTACATACAAGAATATAACTATAATATTGCCCCCTATGTACAAGAATATAACTACAATGCTGGATCCTATGTATAACAATATTACTACTATAATACTGCAGAAACAACGAAAGTCACAGCCAGCAAAGTAGAAAATCACAAAGGACGCGCCAAGCGTCTGAATCGCGTAAATGTGCTTTTTCTGTGGGTCCATTTGTACTGTAAAGATGTTGTAAAGACTCAAGATTTTATTCTACTCTCCTGGCTGGGACTTCCGTTGTTTCTGCTCTTGCCTTGGTCTGGTTCTACACCATCCCATGCTGGATCTGCACCAGATAGGAGATAGCGTATTTTGTGTATGTACAAGACTAATTCTACTACAATACTGCCCCCATGTACAAGAATATATCTACTATAATACTGACCTCATATACAAGAATATAAATAATACTTTCCCCTATGTACAAGAATATATCTACTATGATACTGTCCCTATATATAAGAATATAACTACTATAATACTGCCCCTATAGGGGAGAATATAACTACTATAATACTGCTACTATGTACAAGAATATAACTACTATAATACTGCCTCCTATGTACAAGAATATAACTACTATAATACTGCATCCTATGTACAAGAATATAACTACTATAATATTGCCTCCAATATACAAGAATATAACTACTATAATATTGCCTCCTATGTACAAGAATATAACTACTATAATACTGCTCCTACAGTATGTACAAGAATATAACTACTATAATATTGCCTCCTATGTACAAGAATATATCTACTATAATACTGTTCCTACAGTATGTACAAGAATAGATCTACTATTATACTGTCCCTATGTACAAGAATATAACTACTATTATACTGCCCCCTATGTACAAGAGTATAACTACTATAATACTGCCCCTATGTACAAGAATATAACTACTATAATACTGCCCCTATGTACAAGAATATAACTACTATAATACTGCCCCCTATGTACAAGAATATAACTACTATAATACTGCCCCTTTCTACAAGAATATAACTACTATAATACTGTCCTTAAGTACAGGAATATAACTACTATAATACTGTCCTTAAGTACAGGAATATACTATAATACTGCCCCCTATGTACAAGAATATAACTACTATAATACTGCCTCCTATCTACAAGAATATAACTACTATAATACTGTTCTTAAGTACAGGAATATAACTACTATAATACTGTCCTTAAGTACAGGAATATACTATAATACTGCCCCCTATGTACAAGAATATAACTACTATAATACTGTCCTTAAGTACAGGAATATACTATAATACTGCCCCCTATGGAACAGTCCTGTACCTGTAACATACAATGATCTGCGTTTTCTCCAGGATTTGATAGACAGACAGATACAGGCCGTTCTGTAATTAGTTTTCAGCTCAGAAATTTCATAAGTGTAATTAAAAGATGAGACAGGATTGTGTTGCCTTTCATGTTAATGAGGGATTGACTACTAGGAGATAGGGGGGGCTATATTAACCATTTCTCAGTGATAAGTAAGAGGGTTCCGATACTGACATTGATTGGTATTTCTCTAGAGAGGAATCTCCGGGTGTAAATTATTCACCCCAATGTCATTGTGTCATTACAATTGCCGTCAGACACCTGTGAACTTGTCACACCGCCACATTGACTACACTTAGAGGTAGTAGGGCGGTCTACCGGCCTTCCCTCAGTGTTACAGTGACTGTGGTGATCACTAGGCGTTTTATCATTCTTCATCTTTTCAATTTTGGCCCCTCGTCCCCTGAGGAGTCTGGGGGAACCCATCAAGACGAAACGCGTTGGTGCTTTTTTTCTTTTTTTGAGAATATTTCTGATAGATTTTTAGTTTTGTTTGAGGTTTGTATTAGGGAGGGTATTGACAGACATCAGGTATTCCCGCCACCAACTTCTCCTAATAGGGTTTTTTTGGAGATAGGCAACAGGGCAATGTTCTGGAAGGGGCCGTCCTTGTCAGAGCGATGACTCCGTATTTCCGTATTTAGGAGGTCATTAGGGCATAATAGACCCGACAGGGCAAGGTAGGGACAGGATATGCATATTGTATCATTCCCCCGTCCCCTCTCCCCCCCGTCAGCGGTACCAACCCAACCAGTCCGGTATTCATGAACTGAATGATCAGCATACCGGTAAGATTGTTCCAATTTTTGTATTTATTATGCATTTTTGTCTTCTTTTTAGATACGATTTTTTTAAAGTTACGTTTTATTTTATTATAGTTGCCCCTCTTGTGTTGCTCTGGGCCCTAACTCAGGTGGCCTCCAAGAGGGTTTGTCACGGGTGGAGTGAACCTGCCAAGGACACCCCTTCTCTAGTGGACCATTCCCTTATAAATAACTGTCTACCAGAAGGGGGCACCATTTCATTCATGCTATGCCCATGTCTCTACTACTGGATATAATGCTATATGGCTGCTCATACCCGCAGATATAGACATTAAATCCCACTCACCCAGCTTTTCCAGACTCCTGCATGCCATCTACTTGAGCATTTGTCCTCTTCCTCCACAGTATCATTACAAGTTAGAATATGGTGCGTGACAACCCCACACAGAAGCTCTAATAGCAGTTGTCACCCAGCTTTCCCAGGTATGGATATAACCCAACAGTTAGCAGAACTGACGATATAAAGAGATTTCCAGAAGTGAAAATCAGTTTGCTAGGAATTTGGTTCAGACTGTTGCTCTTTCCCTCCTAGTGCTTTACACTGCATCTCTGCTTGTTGACAATGTCTGCGGTGTATAAGTGGATATGAAAAAATCTACAGTATATTTACTGCTGAAACCCGCACAAGCGTAACCCTGAGACAGACACGTCGCACCATTTATTACATTTTATCTGCTATCTTCACTATTAAGGACGCGGGGTCCGTCCCAAGAGAGAGCGAGAACGCCATAATGATTGATGTAATCGCTGACGATGATTCACCGCCACACTGAGAATGTTATTAGAGACACAACAAATGCATGCAATGCGGCAGGTAAACTGCGAGTGATAGGAGATGAGCCTGCATTGCATCTGTACCGTGCTACCTTCCAAGATCCTTGAAGGAAGACTTCACCAAACTAAATTAGAAAGCTTTCCTCCGATAAGAATGCAACACGGACTTAAACTAATCCGGTCATTGAAAAAAATACAGCGGATGCTGCTTTGGATGGGACTGGAGTATAAAATGTAATGTAATTCCAGATGAGCAGGGGCGGATTGGGAACCTATAGGGCCAGATTTATCATTAGCTCAGGTCAGAATAATGGAGTGAAAAAGTCCCAAACGCTAAAACTGCTCACAAATTTGCTACTTTTTTTCTGCTCTGCACTATGCTCGCCAGTTTTCTGAAAGTGGGCGTGTTTTCTTATGTAAATAGAATGTGCGACTTTTTCATAAAAACGTGCGACTTTTTCATAAACATGTGCGACTTTTGTAAAGCTGCTTACTGACGGATAAACTGCTACCGTCAAACCACATTTATTACAGTCTTAAAGGGCCAATCATAAATCTGACTTGGCTAAAACTGACTTTAGCCATATGTGAAAGTGGAGTGAGCTGTCAGAATCATGATAAATCCATAATGTCCCTGGAAAGAAACTTAAAAATGGTTCCATGTTGATGGCGGGTCCAAATTGACAGACGGAAGTAGACAGAGCCAGTTATACCATAGTGCAGCACAAAATACTGCCTCAGAAAAACCAAAAAACACAGGGCAGCACAGAATATTACATCCCCCGCTGCAGTTTTCAACTTTATCGCTGTCCTGAAGGCACCTGCAGTCACCAGCCAGGCGTATAAGTCCCTGGTGTTCCTAACATTAATTAATGGTGTTCCTAACATTGTTATGTACTTATCCAGGGGCCATGAGGCGGTCTTGGGTGGCCCCTGGGCAGTGGCCCACCAGGAACTTTCCTTGTAGGGTCTATGACTAGTCCACCCCTGAAGATACAACATGTCTGACCACAGAGATGACCTGAGGAAAAAAGTATAAAGGGGTGAGGCCTATGTAAATTTGCATAGAAAGAGGGACTTCTATGGCCGAACCCATGATGGTAATCATACTTACCTGATCCCCGCTGCTGGGTTACGGCTCTATTGCTGCCCCGCCAGCGTCAACATGATGATTGACCACTGCAGTCCATGACTGATTTGTCACCCATGCGTCATTTCAATGGGTCAGGTGACATGTCACCGCTGCAGCCAATGACTGGCCAGAAACCCGGAACTGCAGAGGCGATGGGTCAGCAATAGAGCCGGAACCCAGCAGCAGGGATTAGGTAGGTATGATGACCACCGCCAGTCTGACCACCCTGGGGGTCTGTACAGGACCTCTATAAATGTCCCCCTATACAGAATTTTATTTTGGGGTACAGGATGAGTAAAGTATAAGGGAGTGGATAGTTCACTGCAGAGACACAGTGAGCCCGGGTGCAGGGTGCCAAGGGAAGGGGGGCACTGACAGACCACTATGCCTTGTTCAGACTACAGTAGATATGGAGCCGGGGCGAAAACTTAATTGGGAAAAGAAAAGTTTTTCTATGACTCTGTATCACAGTCTCCATTCAGGACTCTGGGAAAGCTGAGTATCAACCAATATTAATAGCATTACAGCCCCCTCCTGAGATACCTCTTCATAGCTGAGCAGATTTGACATTCAAAGCTCCATGCTATGATGGCGGCCATCAGGGGCATTGCTAGGTCAAAACATTCGGGGCCTGGGCCCCTGATGTTTTGTCCCAGGCCCTGATCATCCTTCCTGCCTGCTTGTTAGATATAACTGTATTGCCCCCCTCAGGACAGCAATACAATTGAATCTAATGCACTGCAAGCGCTGAAGGACCTGTGATGACACCACAGTCCATGTGATCAGTTCTAAATACAGTAGCTGAAAAGGACCTGCGATGATCTCACCATCATGTATGACCAGTGCAGGAGAAGACGGCTCAGCAGTGAAGAAAAGTCCTGGGAAGAGGCTGAGGTGAGATCTGCTACATGAGGAGAGGTAAGTGAAGATTACTCAGTGTGAGAGGCAGAGCAATGTTGGGAGTTGTAGTTATTTAACTGGGACTGTATGTTAGGGCTGAAGGGAGGGAAGTTATTTACATGGGACAGTGAAGTGGAGTGATGTTATTTAGAATACACTTGCGGCAGAGGATCTGGCAATCTGGACGCAAACGGATGCATTTGTCAGATGGATCCAGATGCGGATCCGTCTGACAAATGCATTGCAATACCTGATCCATCTTTCCGGTTGTCATCTGGAAAAACGGATCCGGTATTTATCTTTTTCAAATTTTTAAAGGTCTGTACATGCGCAGACCACAAAACTGGATCAGTTTTTCCAGAACACTTGGGCCCGGATCCGACATTAATGCATTTCAATGGAAAATAATGCCGGATCCGGTATTGTGATCAGGATTTTTGGCCGGAGAGAAAACTGCAGCAAGCTGCGGTATTTTCTCCGGCCAAAAAAACGTAAGAGGGACTGAACTGATGCATCCTGATGCATACTGAATGCTCTCAATTCAGAATGCATTAAGATAAAACTGATCAGTTTTTTCCCGGTATTGAGCCCCTGTGACGGAACTCAATAGCGGAAAATAAAAACGCTAGTGTGAAAGTACCCTAACATGGGACTGAAATTTGGAAGTGGCTGGGGTAGGGTGATGTTATTTACATGGGACTGTATGTTGAGGGGTAATGTTATTTATATAGGACTGCATATTGAAGGCAGCTGTGGGAGGGAGATTATTTACATGGGATTGAATGTTAAGGGATAATGTTATTTACATGGGACTGCATGTTGGAGGTGGCTGGGGAGTGGGTGATTTTATTTACATGGGACTGTATGTTGAAGGTGTCTGGGGGAGGGAGTGATGTTATTTATATGGGACTGAATATTGAGGAGGTGATGTTATTTACATGGGACTGTATGTTGAAGGCGACTGGGGAGGGGGTGATGTTGTTTACATGGGACTGTATGTTGGAAGGGGCAGGAGAGATGGTGTGATGTTATTTAAATTTGACTGTATTTTGGAGGGGGCTGTAGATAGAGAGGGATGTTATTTACATGGGACTGTACATTGGAGGGGGCTGGAGAGATGGTGTGATGGTATTTATATGGGACTATGCCGGAGGGAGGGAAATAGTGTTATTTACATGGGACTGTATTGCGGAGATGCTGAGGAATTATAATTTCTGAGTACACTAAACGGAGGAATATAACTACAGGGGGCACTGCAGGGGGCAATATAAATACTGGGGGCGCTTCAGGGTGAGCATTATAACAGTAGGGGGCAATATAACTACAGGGGGCACTGCAGGAGGCATTATAAATACTTGGGGCGCTTCAGGGCGAGCATTATAACAGTAGGGGGCAGTATAAATACTGGGGGCACTGTGGGGGGCATTTTAAATCCAGGAGACATTAGGCGTTCTTATTACTACTTGTGGCTCTATAGGAGGGACTTATAGATCCGCATTATTTCTACTAAGAGCACTTATTACTACTGAGGGGTCTGTAGAAAGCTTTATTACCACTGGGGGAACAATAGGGGGCCTTATGTCTACTGGGGGCTCTGTGAGGGTATTATTAATACTGGAGGGCTCTTCTACTAATGGGGCACTCTTGTGGAGCATTATCACTGTTCGGTCCAGTAGGGGGCAGTATTACTAATGAGAGCATTCTAGAAGGGAATTACTATTGGTGGGACTATGAGGAGCACTATTACTATGGGGAAGATTATCTGTATGGCACTCATTTTTCTTCAGGATAGTATTTGGGGGTACAGAAAAATAAGGAAGCTAAGATGTCTGTGTGTCACACTCTGTAGAGACGAGGCGGCTGAGAGAAGTGTCCGGACCGAATGGAGAAGATGATGACAGAGAAGATCTACATCAGAGGAGACGACACCTGGGAGGCCCTGGATGTGAAAGGTACGTGCTGCTGTATAGCAAGTACACTTCAGTGCTAGTGTTTGTAGGTGGTGGGGGGGGGGATGCGGTTGTTCAACTTAGAGAATTGGGCCATATGCATTGGTGGTTGGGCCCCGGATCTTTTGAGACGCCCCTGGCGGCCATATTGGATATCACCCAACCTCCAAACGGAGCCTTCTCTCCTATAGTGCCCTGGCTGGTGGGCGGCCTGCCATCCAGAAGAAAGGAAGCCTCCATACATCTGTTCCTATTCTAGGGGAACTGGAGACATATGCGTCTCTGAAATCTGCATAGGTAGAAGCAGACAAATATCCGCTGAGGAGCCCGGACCTCACGCTGACTGCCTCTCGATGACTCACGACTTGTCACATTAGATCAATTCGCTTGAATGGTGCTGTCTGGCATACCAGGCACTTGGGACCTAAAGAAGCCACGGTGCAGAAGTCTGGCACATCATATAAGAAATGCCTGCGCTGCCTGGAATTCTCTTCAGAAGCCAAGACGTCTGTACACTGCTTCTCAGGATCCATGGGGGGCTCTTGGTGCAAGGCCACATCAAACCATGTCTCAGGAGCCCCCTGGTATATCACTATGGCAATCAATAGCAAAGATGTCTCTGCAAGTCATAGCAGGGAGATTATGGATCAGAGCCCCAGGGGTGCTAGTCGAGGATGGTGGTCTACGGATGGAAGGAGGCGACATTCCGAACACAAAACATATGGGGGATATCACAGACCAAGCTAAAGCGCCATCACAGTGCACTGTAATGGACTGTACAGATGTAGCAGTGCTGACTGTCACTAGACCCTACATCCTGGACCTAAAACATATGGGGGATGTCACAGACCTAGAGAAAGTAGCATCACCATGATCTGTGATTTAATGTCCAGGTGAAGCAGAGCTAACTTTGTCACTAGGCACAATATTGTATTCCATAGAACTACATTCTGAAACATATGAGGATGTCACAGACCAAGATAAGGCAGAATGACAATCATTTATAATTAAGTGTATAAATGTAGCAGAGCTGACTTTGTCACGAGGCAGAACATATATGAAGTTTTCAACAGAGCTGTGGTTATACAGGGAGTGCAGAATTATTAGGCAAGTTGTATTTTTGAGGATTAATTTTATTATTGAACAACAACCATGTTCTCAATGAACCCAAAAAACTCATTAATATCAAAGCTGAATATTTTTGGAAGTACCGTATTTTTCGCCCCATAAGACGCACTTTTCCCCCAAAAAAATCGGGGGGAAATGCCCCTGCGTCTTATGGGGCGAATGCTGACAATTTAACATCGCTGGATGCGATGTAGAGTGAGCGGGGGCTGGGGGAGGGACTGGGAGGAGGAGCTGGGGGCCGGGAATAGCGGCGGGCGGTGCAATCAATGTACTATAGCCCCGCCCCGCCGCTCCGGTATACTAATATTAAATGTCTTATTCAATTAAAATGTATTAGATATGCCCCCTCACTCCTAAATTGCTAATCGTACCTTACATCCTATTCCTAGGTTCTGTAATGCAGGCCGGGCGGGCGGCAGCGTAACTCCTTGATGTCACGTGCCTGCGCCGCCTACTTTATGAATGAAGCAGGCGGCGCAGGCAAGTGACGTCAGCGAGTGACGCGGCGGCCGCCCTGCCTGCATTACAGAAGCTAGGAATAGGATGTAAGGTACCATTAGGAGTTTAGGAGTGAGGGGGCATATCTAATACATTTTAATTAAATAAGACATTTAATATTAGTATACTGGGGGCGGCAGAGGCGGGGGCGGCGGCGGGGTGGGGGGGGGGGGGGCGGTAGCTTGGGCAAGCTGATCCGTGGATGGCACAGTTAAGGGGGGGGGGTCTGTGGATGCCACTGTTTTGGGCTGGGGGCCGTGGATGGCACATATATAACAGTGCCACCCACAGATCCCCCCTGTAACAGTGCCACCCACAGATCCCCCCCTGTAACAGTGCCATACACAGATCCCCCCTGTAACAGTGCCATCCACAGATCCCCCCCGTACCAGTGTCCGTCATCCACAGATCCCCCCATAACAGTGTCCGTCATCCACAGATCCCCCCATAACAGTGTCCGTCATCCACAGATCCCCCCATAATAGTGTCCGTCATCCACAGATCCCCCCCCATAACAGTGTCCGTCATCCACAGATCCCCCCCATAACAGTGTCCGTCATCCACAGATCCCCCCATAACAGTGTCCGTCATCCACAGATCCCCCCATAACAGTGTCTGTCATCCACAGATCCCCCCATAACAGTGTCTGTCATCCACAGATCCCCCATAACAGTGTCCTTCACAGATCCCCAGTAATAGTGCCACCCACAGACCACCATTAGTTCCAAACCCACCAAAAGCACACCTTTTGGTTAAAACATTTTTTTTCTTATTTTCCTCCCCAAAAACATAGGTGCGTCTTATGGGCCGGTGTGTCTTATAGGGCGAAAAATACAGTAGTTTTTAGTTTGTTTTTAGTTTTAGCTATTTTAGGGGGATATCTGTGTGTGCAGAAAAAACAAATATATACCCATTTCAATTATTTATTTTTACCAGTGAAACCAATATAACATCTCAACATTCACAAATATACATTTCTGACATTCAAAAACAAAACAAAAACAAATCAGTGACCAATATAGCCACCTTTCTTTGCAAGGACACTCAGAAGCCTGCCATCCATGGATTCTGTCAGTGTTTTGATCTGTTCACCATCAACATTGCGTGCAGCAGCAACCACAGCCTCCCAGACACTGTTCAGAGAGGTGTACTGTTTTCCCTCCTTGTAAATCTCACATTTGATGATGGACCACAGGTTCTCAATGGGGTTCAGATCAGGTGAACAAGGAGGCCATGTCATTAGATTTTCTTCTTTTATACCCTTTCTTGCCAGCCACGCTGTGGAGTACTTGGATGCGTGTGATGGAGCATTGTCCTGCATGAAAATCATGTTTTTCTTGAAGGATGCAGACTTCTTCCTGTACCACTGCTTGAAGAAGGTGTCTTCCAGAAACTGGCAGTAGGACTGGGAGTTGAGCTTGACTCCATCCTCAACCCGAAAAGGCCCCACAAGCTCATCTTTGATGATACCAGCCCAAACCAGTACTCCACCTCCACCTTGCTGGCGTCTGAGTCGGATTGGAGCTCTCTGCCCTTTACCAATCCAGCCACGGGCCCATCCATCTGGCCCATCAAGACTCACTCTCATTTAAACAGTCCATAAAACCTTAGAAAAATCAGTCTTGAGATATTTCTTGGCCCAGTCTTGACGTTTCAGCTTGTGTGTCTTGTTCAGTGGTGGTCGTCTTTCAGCCTTTCTTACCTTGGCCATGTCTCTGAGTATTGCACACCTTGTGCTTTTGGCCACTCCAGTGATGTTGCAGCTCTGAAATATGGCCAAACTGGTGGCAAGTGGCATCTTGGCAGCTGCACGCTTGACTTTTCTCAGTTCATGGGCAGTTATTTTGCGCCTTGGTTTTTCCACACGCTTCTTGCGACCCTGTTGACTATTTTGAATGAAACGCTTGATTGTTCGATGATCACGCTTCAGAAGCTTTGCAATTTTAAGAGTGCTGCATCCCTCTGCAAGATATCTCACTATTTTTGACTTTTCTGAGCCTGTCAAGTCCTTCTTTTGACCCATTTTGCCAAAGGAAAGAAAGTTGCCTAATAATTATGCACACCTGATATAAGGTGTTGATATCATTAGACCACACCCCTTCTCATTACAGAGATGCACATCATCTAATATGCTTAACTGGTAGTAGGCTTTCGAGCCTATACAGCTTGGAGTAAGACAACATGCATAAAGAGGATGATGTGGTCAAAATACTCATTTGCCTAATAATTCTGCACTCCCTGTACACAGTAGCTTATCTGAGCAAACAGAGCTGCAGTATAAAGCATGAGGGAGGATCAGAGCAGCAGCAAATATATTTTCTGTAAATATAAGCTCTAGTCTCACACTCCAGTCTGTTTTTGAGACTGCGGGTTACAAGCAACACTGCCAGCACAGCCACCTAGTTTTCCTAGACTCCTGAATGGGCCTTCTGCCTATCTACACATTGATAAGGAGAGAGGGTAGATCTGCTCTTTGTGAATGTGGAAAAGCTGAGTGATAACCCTTGTGAGAGATAATAATAGCCATGTGGGTATTGGGTTGTCAGTTTTTCCAGAAGCAAATGGTTAAATGAGATGTGTAACTGGGAAAGCTGGATGATTGTTGGCTGACACCCATTAAGTTCAGGCCGTAACAGAAGTTGTCACTCTTCTGGACGTCTGTCCACAATGATCCATTCCAAGGAACCTGAATCACTGCATAACTATCCTGATTTGCCCTTCCGGAGTCTTGAAAAGCTGTCTGACAACCCCTGATTTCCTGAAGATGTATCACTAAGACACTACTGATTTTAATTCATAACAATTTGTGAAAAGAAGATGACTCAGAAACTTCAAGTTCTTTATCTTTGAGGTGGAAATCCTTTTTAAGGTGTAAATGCTACACAAATCAAAAATGCAGGAAACAAGGGGTGTAATATACTTATAATATACTTTCTAACATAGAAAGTATATTATAGTGCATTTGTATTGTGCAGCAGTTGTGTGCGGTTCTGCTGCGATACTGCAGGTATATAGAGGGACAAACGCTATTGGATTAACTAATTGCAACGGGTGTGATATACCTGTTGCCCCCAAAAAACTGATTAAGGGGTGCGATAGACCTGCTTCCACAAAATACTGATTAAGGGCTTAGATATATCTGCTTCCACAAAATATTGATTGAGGCCTGTGATACACCGGCTTCCACCAAATATTGATTGAGGGGTTTGATATACCGGCTTCCAGCAGATACTCATTAAGGGGTGCTATATACCTGTTTCAACAAAATACTGATAGAGGGGATAGATACACCGGCTTCCACCAAATATTGATTAAGGGGTTTGATATACTGGCTTCCAGCAAATACTCGTTAAGGGGTTCTGCAGTGTAGGCTTTTTTTTTATGTGTCAGCTGCTGACAATAGTGTTGCCATCTACCGCCTGTGCTGTCAACGCATAAGGCTACTTTCACACTTGCAGTCAGAGCGGATCCGTCTGAGACGGATCCGCTCATATAATGCAGACGGTGGATCCGTTCAGAACAGATCCGTCTGCATTATATTGTAAAAAAATTTCTAAGTGTCAAAGTAGCCTCAGACGGGTCCGTCCAGACTTTACATTGAAAGTCAATGGGGGACGGATCCGTTTGAAAATTGAGCCATGGTGTGTCATCTTCAAACGGATCCGTCCCCATTGACTTACATTGTAAGTCTGGACGGATCCGTTTGCCTCCGCACAGCCAGGCGGACACCCGAACACTGCAAGCAGCGTTCAGGTGTCCGCCTGCTGAGCGGAGCGGAGGACAAACGGTGCCAGACTGATGCATTCTGAGCGGATGCGCATCCACTCAGAATGCATTAGGGCAGGACGGATGTGTTCGGGGCCGCTCGTGAGCCCCTTCAAACGGAGCTCACAAGCGGAGCCCTGAACGCTAGTGTGAAAGTAGCCTAAGAGGATCGCCTTAAGAAGGCACCTGACCTCCCATCACCGAGCCCAGTGAGAGCAACACCGTCAGAACCCACAAAGCCAAACTCCCGGCGCTCCACGTCCTGCCTCTTCTCCTCTCTCCTCCCATTTGTCCTCCACTCCACCTTCCAACGTGCTGTTGTCGCGTTCATCTGGCAAAAGGCAGGCTTCTGTGGCTTGTCGGAACTGCTAGCCCGCCAAATACTGGCATATAAACTGGTGGACTCAGAGGCCTTCAGAAGATTTGTGGCCATTGGCACACCGTAATGGAAGGTCCCCGGAAGGAAATATTTCTCCCAGAAGGGCATCCCAGAGCTATATGGCCACGTTCTGCGGAAAGTGAATGTATCTCTGGCACACAGTGTCGGAGCCAAGATACATCTGACCACAGACACGTGGTCTAGCAAACACGGGCAGGGAAGGTACATAACTTTTACTGCCCACTGAGTGAACCTTCTGACGGCTGTCAAGCATGCAACCCGTGGCACCCATGTGGATTTGGTGTTACCGCCATGGATTGCATGCAGGCCTGCCTCTTCTTCTCCTCCTCCTACTCCATCCTCTGTCTCCTCCTCGGCTGACTCCTCCTTTTCCACTGCTGCCGCCTCTTCTGCTGCACCTCCCATGCTCCCCAGAACCTATTCAACGTGCCAGGTGAGACATTGCCATGCTGTGATGCGGCTCTTGTGCCTGGGAGTCAAGAGCCACACCAGTCCTGCACTGCTTTCAGCTCTGCAGTCACCGGCCGATCCGTGGCTAACCCCGCTCAATTTGACAGTTGATAAAGTGGTGTGCGACAATGGTGCCAATCTGCTGAGCGCTCTGATACAGGGCAAAATGACACATGTGCCGTGCATGGCACACATCCTGAACTTAGTTGTGCAGCGATTCATTTCCAAATACCCCGGGATCCACGGCGTCTTGCGGCAGGCCAGGAAAATATCTGGCCATTTGATAAGATCTTACACGACCTTGGCTCGCCTTGCTGACGTTCAGCGGTGACACCATCTGCCCGTCAGACGTCTGATTTGTGACAGCCCGATGCGCTGGAACTCCACCCTGTATATGCTTGATAGGCTGCTCCAGCAGAAACATGCTGGTAACGACTACCTGTACGAACTCTACGGCAGGACAGGTTCTGTGGAGCTTGTTTTTTTTTTCACCGTGCCAGTGGCTGCTCATGCGCAACGCATGCAGACTTCTGCAGCCATTTGATGAGATCACCAAACTGGTCAGTGGCAGCCAGGGCGCCATCAGTGACATCGTGCCTTACGCCTTCTTTCTGGAGCGTGCATTGCGTCGTGTCATTGATCAAGCCGTCGAAGAGCAGGAGCTGGAAGATGAGGAAGTCGCAATGCTGAATGAATTCCCTGGGGGGGCTACTCCATCTGAGACAAGTCAGCAAGAGTCAGAAGAGGAGTCAGAGGAGGATGTGCCTGGGGGGAGGAGGAGGAGGAGGAGGAGCAAGTAGAGCAGGCTTTAAACTTTTCGGGGATCCCTGGTGTTGTCCGTGGATGGGAAGAGCAGGCTTTAAACTTTTAGGGGATCCCTGGTGTTGTCCGTGGATGGGGGGAGGAGAAAAAGGACGACATTCCCCTGGGCGATGAGCAGGAGCCAGGGCGCTCCACCGCTTTCAATTTAGTGCAAATGGAGGCCTTAATGCTCCAGTGTTTAAAGAGGGACCCCCGTTCAAAAAGCATAAAGGGCAAGGATCAGTACTGGGTGGCAACGTACTTAGACCCCCGGTATAAACACAAAATGGTAGACATGTTACCAGCATCACAGAGGGCTGTCAGAATGCAGCATTTCCAGGCCTTGCTGCGACAGATGCTGCATTCTGCTGTTGCGGGCGCTGGTAGAGGAATTTCCACCCGCAGAGAAACAGTTGCGGGTACCAATCCTACAGCGCATGCAAAAAGAGGAGGGTTTGAAGATGTGTTGGTCACTTCAGATATGAGATCATTCTTGCAGCCAAACCATCGACAGCCGCCCTCAGGATCCTGTGACCGTCTAATATACCTCCAGCCACATAATCACTTGATCTTTTCTGTATGGTGAATGCCTAATTGTTGGGGCCTTAGAGGAATTCAACACCTGTGACGACCACTTGTTATCGAATTTCACCTATTATCATTTGGGGTTTATTCAAGAGGGGGGATTTCGTTAGCCATGTTTTTAATCCAAGTTTATATTTTTTGTTCTTTTAAACATATGTATTTGACATGTATTTGTACTGGCCTACAGTAAAATTGTCACCCAATGACTGTCTAATATACCTCCAGTCACATAATCACTTGATGTTTTCTGTCCGGTGAATGCCTAATGTTTGGGGCCTGTACTCCACTGCCTGCAGTAAAATTGATATCCAATGACGGTCTAATATACCTCCAGCTACATATTCACTTGATCTTTTCTGTATGGTGAATGCCTAATGTTTGGGGCCTCGGAGGAATTCAACACCTGTGACGACCACGACCACGTGTTATGGAATTTAACCTATTATCATTTGAGGTTTATTCAAGAGGGGGGATTTCGTTAGCCATGTTTTTAATCCAATTTTATATTTTTAGTTCTTTTAAACATATGTATTTGACATGTATTTGTACTGGCCTAGAGTAAAATTGTCATCCAATGACTGTCTAATATACCTCCAGTCACATAATCACTTGATGTTTTCTGTCCGGTGAATGCCTAATGTTTGGGGCCTATACTCCACTGGCCTGCAGTAAAATTGTTATACGGTGACCGCCTAATGTACCTCCAGCCACATAATCACTTGTTCTTTTCTGTACAGTGAATGCCTAATGTTTGGGCCCTGTACTCCACTGGCCTGCAGTAAAATTGTTATCTAATGACCGTCTAATATACCTCCAGCCACATATTCACTTGATCTTTTCTGTACAGTGAATGCCTAATTGTTGGGGCCTCGGAGGAATTCAACACCTGTGACGACCACGACCACGTATTATTGAATTTCACCTATTATCATTTGAGGTTTATTCACGAGGGGGGGGGGGGGAAATTTCGTTAGCCAAGTTTTTAATCCAATTTTATATTTTTAGTTCTTTTAAACATATGTATTTGACATGTATTTGTACTGGCCTGCAGTAAAATTGATATCCAATGACCGTCTAATATACCTACAGCCACATAATCACTTGATCTTTTCTGTACGGTGAATGCCTAATGTTTTGGGCCTGTACTCCAATGGGTTACAGTAAAATTGCTATTCAGTGACTGCATAATGTACCTTGAGCCACATAATCACAATTTCTTTTATGTCAGATGAATGTCTAATTTTTAGGGCCCGTACTACCGTGGCCTAAAATAAAAATTGTCTAGGCTCCAGCAGGGCACATTTTTGAGATTTTCCCTTTACCCTGGGTTCACACCTGAGCGTTGCGCAAACGCGCGTTTTACGCGCGTTTTTGTCACGCGTTTTTATGCACGTTTTTTGTAATAGTAAACGCGCGTTTGACGCGCGTTTGTGTCATTGACTGCAGTGTCCTATGGCCACAAACGCGCGTCAAAACGCCCCAAAGAAGCTCAAGTACTTGTTTGAGCGTCGGGCGTTTTACAGCGCGTTCGTACGCGCTGTAAAACGCCCAGGTGTGAACCATTCCCATAGGGAAGCATTGGATTTCATGTCTTGAGCGTTTTACAGCGCGTTTGAACGCGCTGTAAAACGCTCAGGTGTGAACCCAGGGTTAAGACGCATAAAAATGGCCCATGATTAAAATACATATTTTTTTGTGGGAATTTTTGTCATTGATCCTCCTCTAGCATGTCACTGTCCATGTTCTGGGACTATTTGTGCACTTCTAGTAAGTATTTGGTGGCTGCAAATATGACCTGAAGGTTTTTCAGGTTCGCCTGCCATTAAAGTCCCACGGCGAACTTGTGGTTCGCTATTCACGCGATCGCGTTCGCAAATCTTCCCGGCCGATGTTCGTCCATCACTATTCAGGATTATATAAAACCATCATGGCACGAAAGCAATAATTAACTACATACATTTACACTCGCATTACACTTGATGATATGTCAGCCATTTCACCCACTTTTATCCTTGGACAGAACACACATTTCAAGGTCGATGACACAAAAACGTGAATATTTTTATATGCCTGTCACAGCAAGGAGAGCAAACGCTCTGGACAACGTCAACCAAAACAAACGTAAATTCAGGGTGAGGAAGAAATTAATTTGCATGTAATTAAAGGCGCCTAATGAACAGCGACGCAGGAGGTGCGAGCTTCTCCCTCAGCTTTGTATTTAACATTTTCACTTGTCTTGATTAATCAAAACAAAATATAATTCACTAACAAGGGATAATTGTCCTGTACAGGAGCGGAGACGTCCACTGTCCCTGCGCCACAGACTTAAAGGGTACGTCCATTTTTATGTAAATAAATATCATCCTGCAGCTTTCTAACCTTGTGTTTCGGGTTCCTCTCCATTTTTAATATCTCTGATTGCTGTCAGTGAATGAAACAAGAATGTTTCATTCTTGTTTATATACATAGCTTGATTACTTGATAACCTGTATAGCACCACCTTCTGTTTGCCCATTTTCTAATTTCTCTGTCCACCTGACTGAGGTGGACACACTTGCTCATTTCCATCCTTCAACTCCTACCAGCTGCAGCAGCTAAGATACACCCCTCTGAAAAGGGCATGCCCCCTGAGCTAGCAGAGCAATTGGAGCAATGAATGGGGAGATCTCTGGATCCATGTGAGGTACAGGGCTGGTTTTAGCTTGGTTAGGTAGAGATTGTCATGTTCTATATGTATCATTAATCATGTGCTAACCAATTTAAGTATTACATGTCTCACTAAAGTGAGTGGTCAACCATGAAATACGTTGATGGAGCAGGTCCCTCCTTAGCGTACAATTAATGTGCTCTACCCAAGGAGAGATACTACCCCCCAAATCCTGACTTAAGCCAGTACTCTCTGCTCTGCACTGATGAGGGACAATTACCCTGAAACAGCTGTCTGCTGATGAGGTGCTGGCTTATTTAATATCCAAGTCATGTCTTAAGGCCTATTTAAAGGGAATCTGTCACCTAGTTTTACCCTATAGAGCTGCATCCAGGAATCTCCTCCTTGCTCACAAAGTTACAGTGTCGCAATCTCACGATATGCGAGCTAGTGCATGCGCAGTTCGTTCACCGAGGCTGATGCCACCAAAGGGAACAAACACTTTGCCGGCACTGCACATACGCTAGCTCGTGCATCTCGAGACTACGGCACTGTAACTTTGTGAGCAAGGAGGAGATTCCTGGATGCAGGCGGTGCTGGGCTCCTTCACAGGGGGCGTGGCTGGGCTCCTTAACCGTAAGTAACCACGCCTTGGGCACCTTACTTGGATAATTTACATATCTATAAAATCATTTTTAAAATGAAATAAAACCACACATCGCTATGGGACATGTATATTGCGGACATGCTAGCGGAGATCTATCCGCAGCTCTATAGGGTAAAACTAGGTGACAGATCCCCTTTAAAGGGTTGAACATTGACCTATAGGATAGCTACTTTTCCTCTGGTGGCATTAGAGGCAGAGCTTGCATCGAATTTTTGAACATTTTGACGTTTGAAGATAAGACAAAAAAAATCTGATGTTAGGCTACTTTCACACTAATAAAACCGTCTGCATCCGTTCTGAATGGATCCGTTTGTATTATCTCATAGCCAAGACAGATCCGTCTTGAACACCATTGAAAGTCAATGGAGGACGGATCCGTTTTCTATTGTGCAAGATTGTATCAGTGAAAACGGATCCGTCCCCATTGACTTACATTGTGTGCCAGGAAGGATCCGTTTTCACTGACACAATCTGGCACAATAGAAAACGGATCCGTCCTCCATTGACTTTCAATGGTGTTCAAGACGGATCTGTCTTGGCTATGAGATAATACAAACGGATCAGTTTAGAACGGATACAGACGGTTGTAGTATCCGTTTTGCTCAGTTTTATCAGACGGACACCAAAACGCGGAATGGAGACTGAACTGATACAAACTGATGCATTCTGAGCGGATCCTTTTCCATTCAGAATGCATTAGAATGCAAACTGTTTTGGACCACTTGTGAGAGCCCTGAACGGATCTGACAAACGGAAAGCAAAAACGCAAGTGTGAAAGTAGCCTAAAAGATTAAGGTTTTTTTTAAACATAATTTTTATTTGAGTTTTAATTAACATAATTAAAACATACATCACAGTCAAGTGAGAAAGAACAAAATCAAAAAAGAAAAATAAATCATTCCCTCCCTCTCTCCTATTTCTCCACAAATGAATCTCATCCCTCCAGATTACAGGGTGTCCACACACTAGTAAAGTTTTACAGTCAAGAGACCCTCTGACCTCTACCCAGACAACTGTCCAATCAATCTACGTACCTAGCAAACTTTCTTGGAGATACCACACTGTCGTACTAAAAGGTTTCATTCGAGATCCCACTTCAGCATCGTCTAGGACCTCACATATGAAAACCTTTTCATGAGACTACGTATAGAGGATTCTTTGCTGCGTTTGGCTTCCAGACATTCCAAACGAAAGCAATTTTTTATTTGCTTTAATACTTTCGATGGCGCTGGTACAAAAGATTTTAACCAGTGGTTTAACAAGCACCTTTTAGCAGCCAATATTCCCACATGGGCTACCAGAGGAATAGACTTTTCCTCTGGGTGGCAATGGAACAGTCCGCTGGGTCCTCATCATCTCCCAGTATTGGTTGGCTATGGGCAGGACCAGATGCCATGAAGAAGATCTGAATTAGTTTTTTTTTGCACTTTAGGCATCTAGGTTGTCTGTTTGTTGACAAGTGCATTTCATAAAAACCATAGATTGCCTTATGAATTATTTTGAACTGTGTTTCCCTCCATATCTCAGTAGGCACCACTCTTCTAATCATCCAGCCCTTTAATATCATAGTGTTCAAATCTGGAATAGCAGGGTTTTCCCAATGCTTAAATAGTTTAGAGGGTAGGAACCCAGTGGACGCCTTTCTCAATTTAGACAATTCGATAAGGCCTGATGGTCCGAATCCGATATAATCAATAAATCATAGGGTTTTAAGGGGAACTCATTTGAGAAGTCCCTGAGTCTGGACTTCAGGAAGCCCATGAGTTGATGATAGGCTAGAAAATGACCAATTTGACCTATATTTGTCACAAACCTCCAAGAAAGTAAAATATCTGCCCTCTGACTTGTCCCAAAAATCTAACACCCTCTCAATACCCCTATCTCTCCATTCTAAAAACTGTTTATTATTTAAACCTTCAGTAAACCCCATAGATACAGATGTTTGGATAGCAAGAAGGGCAGGCCATATTTTTGTCTAGTAACCTTCCACATGGCAACCTACATGAGCAAAGGGGGTAAATAACAATACTTCATAATAACAAAGTAAGAGTCCATGGCTGAAACAAACTGGCTTCTAGGGTATAATTAGAATAATCAGTTGACCTTTCTAGGTTCTAATGTCTAATATCTTCGAAGTTTAAACCGCCCTCCTCTTGCATAAACTGCAGTTTGCTCAGGGATATCCTTGGACAGCGGGCCGACCAAATGAATGTTCGGAAAGCCGTTTCCGTGGTTCAGATGTCAAAATGTTTACTCAAAAGGGGAATGGTTTGCATGGGATATAGAAGTCTAGAGAAGCTACCCATCTTTATCAGATGACAAGGCCCCAATATGGAAATGGGAAGGTGCATCCACCTCTCAGTAAGTACTTTCTGTATTAATGGAGGATAGATTAATTTGTATATGGATTCAGAGTTTTTCCTATATTTATGCCTAGATAACATATACTGGTCTATGCAATTTTAGATGAAGGTTTTTAATGAGGAGTATTATTTAGATTGGCAAAAGGTCACTGGCAGCTGATGTCTGATCAGAACCGGGTTCATAGACTAGCAGAACTAAAGTCATCATTTCCTGCCCACCTGGGACAGATTCTTTTTAATCTAAACAATACTATGCCTTTAAATCCTTAGTTAAAGATGGAATAAGGGATCACTTTAAGTAAAAACAGTATACTACCAGATCTTCCCACAATCCTCTACTGTCTGATACAACTATTTGAAGAATGTCCCAGCAAGCCCACCAAAGGCTTCCATTTTGCATTCCGTCATAATACAAGTCTATGGGCAGAAGAACGGTTCCGTCCTTCTGTCTTATGGATTCCGTTATTTTCCATTATAACCATGTTATAACGGAAAGCCATAACGGAATCCCTAACGCTAGGGTGGCTAAGACTGTTCTAATTTGTGCACCTATTTCATTATTTTTGTTTACTTTTTAGATACTAGTTATTAAAAGTTAAGTTTTAATTCCCTACAATTGCCCCTCCTTTGGATTGTTTATGGTAGATTTGTAAGGGAGCAAAGTAAGAGTATTCCACCACATACTTGTACATTATCACACGCCTTGAGATTATTTTGGACTAGCCTCTATACCAACACTCCAAGCAAGGAAACTAAGAGAAATTTTCAAAAGTCTCTCATTCACAGAACAATTAAATATGGTCCTGAAATAGGTCTTTGGGGACTTTGCAAAAAGGGTACCTTCTCTTTTATGTGTTTTCATGCCCACCATGCTATGGTTGGGCTAGTAATATTGCATACAATCCCTGTAATACATTGCATAGTTAAATAGTTAGTACGGTTTAAAAAAGACATAAGTCCATCAAGTTCAACCAAAGTATGGGTAAAGGATGTACATATTAAGAAAGGCGAGTGAGAACAAGACTTCTATACATTTTCATAAGCATTAATGTTATAGTTCTAAACATTTATCCAATCGTTCACTGTTCCTGGCCATGTCCTCAGGTAGACTACTCCACAGATTCACCGTTTTTATGATGAAGAAGCCTTGTTTCCTCTGGAGACTGAACTCCAGGAGGCAGTGCCACTTGTCTTTTGAGGTGATTTTACATGGAACAATTTTAAGCCATATTTTTGTACGGCCCATTTATATATTTGTATAGGTTAATCATGTGCCCCCTTAGACACCGCTTCTCAAGACTATATCTAATTCTTTAGATCTATGGACATCTTCTGTAAACCATATGTTACATTAGCAGCTCGTGTCTGTCTCTGCCCCTACACTTCTATTAGGAAGCCTGTTCACTGAACTACTACTACCATTTTTTGTCATCACCCCGACTCCTCTACTTCCCTTGCTCTGTGTGCAGTTGCACAGCTGCTTCTAATTATTCATCAGCTTCTGCTATATATGATGGACTGCCCTCTCACTCCTTGCCTGACCTTAGGTTCCTAGCTTACTAGTTTACCAGTGGTAGTGTGCTACTAGCGAGACCAATTTAGAGTCAGTTTGGGTTACCTTGCAGCTTGATAATCATAAGGTAACTCATGTAGGTTACCTTATGATTATCACTCCGGCCAAAAATACTGAACACTTGCCGAAATGCTGGACCCGGCATTAATTTACATTGAAGTGTATTAGTGCTGGATCCGGAATTAAGTGTTCCGGCAAAACTGATAAGGGGAAAAATACCCTTACAGATTTTTTTAAGCTGTTTGTAAATTGTAAAAAGCCCTTTTTTTTTAATCGGCTTAAAGACAAAAAAAAAAAAAAATGGGCATTTAAAAAATACTGATCTGAGGGGGTCATCTATAAATACTACTGCTTGGCGCATCCAGTGGTGGTCATCATGAAAAAGTGAGTAAAAATGAGCAGTTATGTATACCTTGGGGGGCAATTTTTTATGATTGCATTTTACTCATTTTAGGCTAAAAAATTTTTTCAATTGGTCTTCAGTAAAACGTTTGAGCTATTCCATCCCAAAGAGTTAACTTTTTCTAGCTGTGTAACTAGTACTGTCACTTTGTGCCCGTTATTTATTAACCCCCTATCTCTAAATTACTAAAAGGTCATAAACACTTATTTAAAGGGGTTCTCCAGGAATTAAGAAAATGAAAATATGTAAATATTACTTTATTATAAATAAATTCCCAAATACCTTTCATTAGTTATAATGGCTCGTTTGCTCTGGGGAGCAATCATTAGGAGAAATAAAATGGCCGCCATCCTATTAGTACACACAAAATCTGTCCTAATCACACAGGAGGACAAGTTACTTCAGAGCACTGAGGTAAAGAGCTGCTTCATCCTCCTGTCTGCTCTGCTTATCAGGGGTTATGGTCCTGAATACAGTTTAATATGATCTTCAGCTGAATTTCCATAGGAATGAAGTTCATGAGATGAGGAGACATGAAGTACACAGAGGAGGTAGGGATGTGGCTGTGTCCTGCTATGTGATTAGGACAGGTTTTGTGTGTACTGGTAGGACAGCAGCCATTTTATTTCTCCTAATGATAGCTCCCTAGACAAAACGAGTCATAACTAATGAAAGATATTTGGGAATATATTTAGAATAAAGTATTATATAGAGGTATTTTCATGGGATAAGAATTGAGCTTTAATAAGCGTTTATAGGGTCAGAAATCACAGATAACGAGCCAGTCAGCTCTCTGCCTGGCGGAAAAGAGAGAAAATACAGATCCTGCTAGTAGATAAACTCAAAGCTGTGCAAGGAAAACGGCTCAATATTTTTAATAAAGACCAATCTAAAAAATTATTTCAAATCAAAAAGAGAACAATGCAATAATAAAAAAAAAATTGCCACCAAAGGTGTACATAACCTTTAAGTCAGAGAGTTCGACAATTGGAACACCCATCAATGTTGAGGAGGAATTGTACCTTTCCAATGAAATGACGATATGGCAATCTACTTATAATAGAAATATCTATATATTTTATTTTTTTCAGTCCTTTGTGTTTTCTCAGTGCCGGCAACATTCTTACGCAAACGACAAGAAAGAAACCATTTCCATCAGATGACCTTTCTCGTCATGCTGTGAGCAAAGGACAGCAATGTTAATCTAAAACGTTTTGCTCATTCTTTAACATACATTTATCTAGAGAAACCCCACGCTAGAATGTTTAACAGGACAAAAGATTTCCTTTTTTGTGCAGTAACCAGTTCATTTTAAGGACAATGTAATGAAGGTGGCACGAAAGCACCCAATCTAAAGAATAACCTTGCACATAGTTTTATATTCACACAATCTGGTAAAACTAATAAACATCGTTTCACATGGTGCAGTTTTTGCTTACCATGTAAGAATCGTTTGAAAGAAAATAAACCGTGCAAAAAAGAGACAGTGGTTTCTAGGAGCAACAACAGTACCACATATAAAATAACGGGAGAACTTTCGAGTGAATATATGGGTTGTCTACATGCTGGAGTGTCCCTGTGGCCTCCAGTATGTAGGACGGACTACTAGGAAACTAAAAGTCAGAATTCAAGAACATAAAAAAGAAATATAAAAAAAGGATTAGATACACATAATGTCTCTGCACATTTAAAAAAAAACACATAACAAAAACCCAGAAGGTTTGAGGCTTATTGGACTTGAACAGGTCCATAATAACTGGAGAGGGGCGATCCATTGAATAGAATAAATAGAAAAGAAGCAGAATGGATCTAGAAATTGGGGACTCTGTAGACTGATGGTGTGAATGTTGAATTTGATATAAAGGCCTGTATAATAGATACATGAAATATGGGTTTTACCATTGATATGCAGCATATTCAAGAATTGTGAATCTGCAACTGAAAACATAAACCTTTGGCAACAATATGGGGAAGTTGGTGTGAATTTTTCACACTTGCAAGATAGATATCATAATGTGGGTTATTTTATGCAATGAAAAAATAAAATGGGGTTATGTATATTTTGTGTGGGGTTATGTATATTTGGATATCTATTAGAAGTGTAGCAAAATGTAAAAACTAAAGTCCATATTGACGCTGGTGTGGTGAACGATAAGTGGAGCTGAGATGACGGCGGGGGAGTGTAGGCAAAATCTTTGTGGTGTAGGTGAGAATAATGGAGTAGAAGATGAATGGGTGTAATCAACCATATGACTAAGGTATTTTCATGGATTTTAAAGTTATGTAAAAAAACAAAACATTTTTTAAATGCAGTACTGTATGTGTTTTTATGTATGTGAATATGATTGCATTGGAATTCTATAACTGATATGGGGACTGGAATATTTTGCTATGTTATAATCATGTGAATCGAGGTTGTGGTAACGCCCACATTACCTTGAAAAAGAAGCAATCTAGATGAGTCCACAGGTGCCCCTGACGAAGCGGAGGCGAAACCCGGGTCGGGCGGGTGATGAGAGGACGTGCACATTTTATATGATTGTTGTTTTATGGATCTTGTGAGTAGAATAAATCCTTCTATTTAAACTCAGTTGGCAGTACTTCACTATGTCGGGCTATTTCTTCTGTTCTCTAGGAGATTAGAGCATCGACTTTTGTGATAATCCATGCAGGATACTGAGGAATAACATCACAAAGACCCTCCTTTTTCACTCCTCATGTGAACTTATACCTATTCTGAGCAGCACGGCTTTCTCTTTTTGTTTGTTTATTATTATTATTTATTATTAAAGCGCCATTCATTCCATAGCGCTGTACAAATGATAAGGGGTGCACATACATAATACAGACAATTGCACTAATCTTATCTATTTATCTATCTAGATAAAGAAAGAGCAGCACTAGTCAATGTGAACTCACGGGTACAATCAGTCCAGGCTGTAAGTTATTGAGCCCATATAAATCCAATGGCATACAATGAGGCAGCATTCCAAGTCAGTGAAAAATGGTGGACCCTTTTCTCGAGCAGAGAAATGCCTCATTGTGTTGGGCTGAAATGTTGCAAGTTGGGTGAATAAAGAGTCCACCATTTTCACTGACTTGGAGTGCTGCCTGATTCTATGCCGTTGTATCTATCTATCTATCTGTAACAGCGGCAACTGTGCGCCGCTGTTCCCCTGCTTATTGCCACGGTCCCGGGCGCAGTGATCTGCTGCCAGTGTTTCCTCTCAGCCCTGGCCACAGCATCCTTGCTGCTTGTTTCCTGCAGCATTTCTTTAAGGTGCGCCGCACGTCACTTCCTGTGCTTTATGGGTTGGATCATGTGACCTTGCTGACCAATCCTAGCCCTCCTGCACATATATAAGTGACTCAGCCCCCTTCCCAGATGCCTCAATGTCAAGGTCCTTGTCTCCTGTTAAGGTTCCTGATATCTGCCTGTGTTCCTGACTCGTACTTGTATTCCTGGACCCTGCTACCTGTTTGATCCCTGCCTGCTTGCCTTGACTCTCCTGTTGCCGATCTAGATTGCCTGACCTGCCCTGACCTATTGCCTATTTGACTTTGCTTCTGCCTCATCCTTCGATCCTGCACTGTTGCTCCTGGTTACGACTCAGCCTGCTGACAACGCCTGTACCTCTGGCACCTTGCTCAGGTACCTCCTGTTCTAGTACATAGTATATAAGTCCAGCTCACCCAATATCCACCGTTCGTGGTACGAGCCAAGGCCAACTCCCCATACATAGAAACCAAAGGAAAATGATCCAGCACTGGGTAAATTTGCCATTGCCACGCCTTTATTTCTCATATTCACAATGCATAATACATACAGTGGACATCTCCTCCCATCACCTCCGGTTAGGTTGACATGTTTCGAACCCTAAGGTTCTTACTTATAGCCTCGCTGTATGCTTAGGTTCAGGGGAACTTATGAGCCTCCGCCTCCAATAGAACAGCACAGAAAAGGAAAAAAGGAATTTACCCAATGCTGGATCATTTTCCTTTAGGTACCTCCTGGTCCGCCTGATAATCCTCCTCAGGAGGTAGTGACCTGGTGTTCTCGTTGGGAAAGTCTATCCCCACCATCAGGGGTAATGTGAAGATCGAGGGTTTCACTTAGACAACACCATTAGAGAAGGTAGGACACGTGGCACAGTGAGTTCACACCCACTGGTTCGTGACACTATCTAATATCTATCTATCTATCTATCTATCTAAGTTCTATCTAAGATCAACCTGTCTATTTATGTTCTAAGATTGATCTATTATCTATCTATCTATTAATCTATCTTCTATCTATTACTATCATAACATATTAGTTTATAAAAAAAAAAAATTCTAGCAGTAAGTAGTCCACATTAAGGAAACGGCATTGAAGGTGGCACAGGTCATCTCTTTCTTCACAGGGCATACATCAGACTGATCTTATTAACTCTCTGGAAATGTATAGGCAGTAGAGGGTAGATCTCTTGTTCGATGGAGACACAGGGATGTGATATATAGTCATCACATATGCCATTCCCCTGAGAGACTCCAACATCATGCAGGTTCACTGAAAGGGCTCAGATAAGGCCGGACGAGGAGTCTGCGCCATTGTCTTCAATCTTCAGCCGCACAATTGTCTGGGAAAGTCTCATTACAGGTAGAGAGTGACATTAAACAGCGGGATTCTCCTGGAAATGGAAACATTCTCTCACTTCTGTCTTTCAATTACGGCATTTTAAGTCTTATGGAATGAAGTTTTCAGCAGGTGACTTTGGTGGGAACCATAATAAATATGTAGCGCTGGGACTCAGCAATGTTAATGGCTCCTGAATCTAATGGTAAAGCTGTGATTGTGCAAGGTGTGGAAGGAACCTGCAGAGAGTTCTCCTCTGTGCCCCGTATCTGTATTTCACAAAGATAGCATAGGCTTTGAATTAGCATAAAAATCTCCAAAAACATGTCCTTGAATCGCCCTCTTCTGCCAAAAATTATACTCAGATTTGTCTTTTTATATAATTTATCTCATATCTATGTATCTATCTATCTATTATCTATCTACAGGTGTAATGCTATGATACCATGTTCTTCTACTTCTGACTTACCACTTTATAGATTCCATTGGGACTCCAGATTTTCCAGTTTTGCAGCATATTATTATACTTTGCGTTCCAATTTCTTGTCATTTTCAAGACCTCTACTTGTTGTCGTGGAATGAAGAAATTCTTGAAAACCTGTCCCGATCATAATCAGTTGACACAAGTCCAGGTCTCTATACAGAGATTTATCTATTAAAAAAGCCTGCATCTTCATCTACTGGCCATGATCGGGGCAAGTACATCCATTTACTTACAGCAAGCAGAGAGCTTAAAGCATATTTGAGTTAAAAAAAAAAAAAAATTGCATAATGGCTGTGCTTCTTTGTACAATCATAACTGTGAAGGAGCTTGGGCTTCCCTAAAGTCTGTTTCAGCCATAGTATTACCTGTTTCAGCTGCACAGCTAGATGCATTTCACTCAGAAGCAGGGGCGTATCCCTTCTGTGAAATCTGCTAGTACTGTACTGCTCTGACACCCTTCTCCTTACTTCACACTGTTAGTTTTCAGCTCCGGAGATCACAGAACAGATAAGGAGGGATAAACCACACTTACAGAAAAGCAGAACGCTCCTGTGAAGTTCACAAGCTGTGTAGAAGCAGTTGTTTTATCAGACTCACAATCTCAGCTAGCTCTGGCATGCCGCCACTTCATACTTTCCAACATTTAAGCTGGCAAATTCTAAACCCTGCCCCCAGAACATCCCACTTTGCCAGGAAATGCCCATTTATGGGTGGGGTTATCATTAACAACACCCATTGTGTCCCAGGACAGCGCAAATTTGCCAATACTGTCTCTGAAAATCAGGAACAGTCCTGGCAAATTCGGGTCAGTTGGCAACTAGGCCACTTCCTCTCAGCCTTCTTCTGTGTTTCTGTTACTAGGGACAAATCTTGCCTGACAACAGGCAGCATATTAGGTGGAAGTGAGACCCCTAGTGGCCATGACATTTACAGCTCTTTTTCTGGCGGATGCAGATAGATTTTTTAAATGAAGTAATTTAGAAATATGCTAGTTACATTATTCTCTAATTAATGAAATTAAATTGTGTGAAAGTAAAGTGATTTGAGGAAACTGCAGGTATAAATAATACTGGAAAACCTCTTTAAAGAGACTTGGTGCAGATGTTGTGCTGGTCAGGATGCCTCGTGACGGCCCAGCTCCTGGCTCAACCATGGTTGTCAGTCCTATGGGTTCTGGATCATATTAATATGCAAATTAGTTTACCGTAATTATTAAGTGAAACAAATGGCCTGTCAGAAGACTCCATTAAAGGATCACTACAAGCGTAATTATCCTCATCATTATAAATATATGAGATATATGGTATTACCCAGAATGCACTGCGACATATGAACCAGCAGCCAGGAAGGGCGAGTTAGCATTTTTATGAGGTAATCCACTCATTTCCAATGAACTCCTCAGAACCAATGTTTATAGCTCCAGTTCTAGATCATAGGAGGGCCTGGTATTTCTGCCGCCCACTCCCAGTCTAAGACCCTCGGGTCATTCTCTTGCTATAGTGAGAGTAGTCCTGTGCAGGTCTCACCACCCAGGGTCAGTTTTAGGGGGAGGCAACAAGAGCAGCTGACCAGGACACCAATTTCATAGGGGGATCCCTCAAGATGTAAACCCCAGGAACTGAGGCCACCCAGTATTATTTATCTGTGTATTGCGATATTAGTTGGGGACTGAATTGTAGTATCATGTTGAAACTATATGACAGCATTATGAATGAATTATATGGTAGTATTATGTGGGAATTATATGATAGCATTCTGAGAGAACTATATGGCAGTATTATGTGGGTACTATATGACAGCATTATGAAGGAAATATATGGCAGTATTATGAAGGAACTATATGATAGCATTATGAGGGAACTCAATGGCAAAATTATGTGGGAACTATATGGCAGTATTATGTGGGAACTATATGATAGAATTATGAGGGAACTATATGGCAATATTATGTGGGAACTATCTGGCAGTATTATGTGGGAACTATATGATAGCATTATGAAGGAAATATGTGGCAGTATTATGTGGGAACTACAGTGGATTATGTGGGAACTACATCTCGCGAGATGACGCGTATATGCGTCCAGGAGGAATAACCCGGCTGCCCGCAGGATGCATCCCTGCGTTAGGCGGTCGGGAGGTGGTTAAAATGTCAGGTTTCTGTGATGTAAAAAAACGAGACAAGGATAAATCATTTCAGAACTTTTTCCACCTTTAATGTGACCTATAAGGCTACTTTTACACTTGCGTTCAGAGCGGATCCGTCTGGTGTCTGCACGGACGGATCCACTCCTATAATGCAGACGATGGGATCCGTTCAGAACGGATCCGCCTGCATTATAGTTTAGAAAAAATTCTAAGTGTGAAAGTTGCTCAGACGGATCCGTCCAGACTTTACATTGAAAGTCAATGTGGGACGGATCCGTTTGAAAATTGAGCCATATAGTGTCAACTTCAAACGGATCCGTCCCCATTGACTTACATTGTAAGCCTGGACGTATCCGTTTGCCTCTGCACGGCCAGGCGGACACCCGAACGCTGCAAGCAGCGTTCGGGTGTCCGCCTGCTGAGCGGAGTGGAGGACAAATGGTGCCAGACTGATGCATTCTGAGTGGATCCGCATCCACTCAGAATGCATTGGGGCAGTACGGATCCGTTCGGGGCCGCTTGTGCAAGCCTTCAAACGTAACTCACAAGTGGAGCCCCGAACGCGAATGTGAAATTAGCCTATGCCGTACAACTCAATAAAAAAACGAAAAATACAAAAATAAAATAATATGTTTGCATAAGTGTGCACACCCTTAAACTATACTTTGTTGAAGCATCTTTTGATTTTATTACAGCACTCAGTCTTTTTGGGTAGGAGTCTATCAGCATGGCACATTTTGACTTGGTAAGATTTGCCCACTCTTCTTTGCAAAAACACTCCAAATCTGTCCGATTGCGAGGGCATCTCCTGTGCACAGCCCTCTTCAGATCACCCCACAGATTTCCAATCGGATTCAGGTCTGGGCTCTGGCTGGGCCATTCCAAAACTTTAATCTTCTTCTGGTGAAGCCATTACTTTGTTGATTTGGATGTATGCTTTGGGTCGTTGTCATGCTGAAAGATGAAGTTCCTCTTCATGTTCAGCTTTCTAGCAGAACTCTGAAGGTTTTGTGCCAATATTGACTGGTATTTGGAACTGTTCATAATTCTGTCATGGAACCATGAACCAGACGTACAACAAGAGATAAGTGGAAAATAAGAAGGTTTTATTGAAGAGCAAGCCGTAAGCAAAGTCCGAACGGATGGCTAAACCGAAGCAGGGTCTTGCGGAGACAGAGGTCAGGAACCAGAAGGGTAGTCAGACGAAGCCAGGAACAGGAACCAACGGGGTAGTCAGACGAAGCCGGAATCAGGAACCAACGGGGTAGTCAGACGAAGCCGGAATCAGGAACCAACGGGGTAGTCAGACGAGGCCAGGATCAGGAACCAGAAGCAGCAGCAGTCTTGGAAGCATGTGAACACAGGAGGACCAAGCAAGGAACTGAAGCCACAGACCTCCTATATATATGAGCTGGGCATCCAGCTCCTCCCAGTGGGAAGGAGGAGCCGCAGGGTGGGAGGCTACAAGAAAACCCAGAAACCAAGATGGCCGCCAGCACATGTCAAACGAAGGGAACAGCAAGGAGGTAAGACCATGACAGTACCTCCCCCTCAAGGGCCCCTCCTCCGCGGAGTAAGGAACGGTTTCTGAGGGAAGCGTGCGTGGAAGGCTCGGAGCAAAGCAGGAGCATGGACATCTGCGGAGGGAACCCAGGAACGCTCCTCTGGACCATAACCACGCCAATGGACCAAAAACTGCACCCGGCCGCGGACCAGGCGTGAGTCCAGGATATTGCTCACCTCATACTCCTCACGATTGCCCACTTGGACCGGACGAGGCCGAGGAATCGAGGAAGTGAAACGATTACACACCAGTGGCTTCAACAGGGAGACATGAAACACGTTGGAGATCCGCATGCCAGGAGGAAGCGCAAGGGCATAGGCTACCGGGTTTACCCTGCGAAGCACTCGGAAGGGACCAACAAAGCGAGGCGCCAGCTTGGGAGTGGGCACTCGAAGGTTGAGGTTGCGGGTGGACAACCATACGCGGTCTCCGACCTGGTAGGAAGGAGCGGGCGCTCGTCTGCGATCAGCCTGGAGTTTCTGGAGCTGCGCAGAGACCTCAAGGGACCTCTGGATCTGTACCCAAGAAGCACGTAGGACGGAAAGGTGATCCTCCACAGCCGGAATATCCTGGGGAGAGAATACCTCCGGTAACACGGCAGGTTGGAACCCATAATTGGCCATGAAGGGAGACGTCCCAGAGGAAGAGTTCACCGCCGTGTTCCTGGCAAACTCAGCCCAAGGCAGGAGGTCAACCCAATTGTCTTGGTGATCGGAGACATAGCAACGAAGGAATTGCTCCAAGGCCTGATTGGATCGTTCTGCGGCCCCATTGGACTGAGGGTGGTAGGCCGAGGAGAAAGAGAGATGAATCCCCAACTGGGAGCAAAAGGCGCGCCAGAACCTGGACACAAACTGACTCCCCCGATCCGACACAATCTCCTTGGGCAAACCGTGCAACCGGAAGACCTCCCTGGCAAAAATCGAGGCCAACTCTTGTGCAGAGGGTAACTTCTTGAGAGGAACACAGTGGCACATTTTGGAAAACCGATCCACAATCATGAGAATGACCGTATGGCCTCGGGATGCAGGGAGGTCCACAATGAAATCCATCCCCAGGTGTGACCATGGACGCTCCCCGGTGGCTATGGGTTGCAAAAGGCCCAACGGAAGGTGCCGAGGGGACTTACTCTGGGCACAAACGGAGCATGCCGCTACATATGCGGCGATGTCGGAACGTAGAGAAGGCCACCAGAACAGACGTGAAACCGCCCAGGACAGCTGATTCTTTCCAGGGTGCCCCGCGGCCTTGGAGTTATGGTAGGTTCGCAACAACCGAGTGCGCAACTCCTCAGGCACAAAACATCTGCCGTTGGGTCTCCCAGAGGGAGCACCAGATTGAGCCGCCAAAATCTGCTCACCCAGAGGAGAAGTCAGGCTGGTGCGAATAGCGGCCAGGATCTGATTCGGGGGTATGACCGTAGTCGGAATCGACTCCTCCCCGGACAGCTCGGAGTACTGCCGTGATAAGGCATCCGCTCTGATGTTCTTGGAGCCGGGTAGGTAGGAAACCACGTAATTAAAACGTGACAAGAACAGAGCCCATCTGGCCTGACGTGGTGTCAATCTCTTGGCCTCAGAGAGGTAGGTCAGATTCTTGTGGTCCTTTAGGATGAGAACCGGAACCACCGAGCCCTCGAGCAAGTGCCTCCATTCTTTAAGGGCCTGCACGATGGCCAATAACTCCCTGTCACCAATCTGATAGTTGCACTCCGCGGAAGACAGTTTCCGGGAGTAAAACCCACAAGGAAGCAGAGGACCCTCTGGTGTTCTACGCTGAGACAGGAGGGCGCCTACTCCCGTCTCAGACGCGTCCACCTCGAGGACAAAAGGCAACCCAGGGTTGGGATGCGACAGAATCGGAGCCGACACAAAGGCGGACTTTAGAGCCTCAAAAGCTCGGATGGCCTCGAGCGGCCAGACCTGAGGATTACTGCCCTTCCTGGTCAGATCCGTGAGAGGCTTGGCTAGCATGGAAAAGTCCCTGATGAACTTCCGATAATAATTGGCGAAGCCCAAAAAGCGCTGCAGGGCACGAAGCCCACTGGGCTGGGGCCACTGTAAGACAGCCGAAACCTTCTCAGGATCCATGGAGAACCCCTCAGCGGAAATGATGTAACCTAAGAAGGTTACCTGGGATCGGTGAAATTCGCATTTCTCAAGCTTACCGAACAGCTTGTTCTCTCGTAAGCGTTGCAACACTCGTCTGACATCCAGAATGTGGGCCTCCATGGATGCAGAATATACCAAGATGTCATCCAAATAGACCACCACACACTGCTGCAACAGGTCACGGAAAACATCGTTGATGAATTCCTGGAAGACTGCGGGCGCATTGCACAACCCAAAGGGCATAACCAAGGATTCATAATGACCGGTCCTGGTGTTAAACGCGGTCTTCCACTCATCGCCCGCCTTGATCCTTACCAGGTTATATGCCGCCCTCAGGTCGAGTTTGGTAAAGACCGTGGCCCCTTTGAGGCGATCGAACAGCTCGGAAATCAAGGGTATCGGGTAAGCGTTCTTGATCGTGATGCGATTGAGACCCCTGTAATCGATGCAAGGCCTCAACTCGCCGCCCTTCTTTTTCACAAAGAAAAATCCAGCCCCTGCCGGGGACGAGGATTTGCGAATGTGTCCGCGTGAAAGCGCCTCCCTCACGTACTCCTCCATGGCCTCATTCTCCGCTACCGACAGTGGATAGACTTTGCCACGAGGAGGAACGGCACCGGATTGTAACTCTATGGCACAATCGTATGGGCGGTGCGGAGGTAGGGCAACCGCGCGCACCTTATCGAATACATCCCGGTACTCTTCGTATTCAGGAGGCAACAGAGAGTCCGAGGAAGTACACAGCAACTTGACAGGCCCATGGATGCAACTAGCCCCACACTGCGGTGACCACGAGAGGATCTCGACCGATCTCCAATCGAAAGTCGGATTATGCTTCTGGAGCCAGGGGTACCCCAAGACCACCGGGTAGTGTGGAGACGAAATAACCTGGAGACAGACCGACTCTCTGTGAACGGCACCAATGGCTATCCCCACTGGAAGGGTCTCATGAGTCACGTGTGGCGGCAGAAGGGGTCTGCCGTCTATCGCCTCAAGAGCCAGTGGGGAACCTCGAGGCTGCAGAGGAATGGAATTGGCGGCAACGAACACTCTATCAATGAACAAACCACCAGCACCAGAGTCCACCAACGCCTGGGTCGTCACCGAGCCCCCGACCCAGGAGAGGACAACCGTGATCAGTGGTTTGTCAACACGGGAAACCGGGGACGAGGAGACTCCACCCAAGATCTGCCCCCGACAGGACCTCAGGTGCGAGCGTTCTCCCGGACGGTTCGGACATGCCAACCGAAAATGCCCACCGAGACCACAGTACATGCATCGGCCCTCGCGTCTCCGGAGTACCCTCTCCCCCTCAGACAGGCGAGCAAACCCCCGCTGCATGGGTTCACCCCCAGACAAGTCATCCCCAGGAGGCGTGGGAGGAGAGGGAGGCACGGGTGGGACAGCAAACGTAGGCGCCAATCTGTTAGAAGACCTCCGCAGGCTCTCCTTAAAGGAAGGTCTCTCCCTGAGTCTGGTGTCAATCAAAATCAGGAAAGAAATAAGAGACTCGAGCTCCACTGGTAGGTCCTTAGCTGCAACCTCATCCTTCAAGGCATCCGAGAGACCATGAGAGAAAGCAGCGACCAGAGCCTCATTATTCCAGCCCACCTCTGCTGCCAGGGTACGAAACTCAATGGCGTATTCAGCTACGGATCGTGAACCCTGTCTGATGGACATAAGGAGCTTCGCAGCAGAGGCAGCACGAGCCGGCACATCGAATACCTTCCGAAGAGAAGCAACAAAACCGGAAAACTCGGCAACCACCGGATTGTTGTTCTCCCATAAAGGGCTGGCCCAGGCCAAGGCCTTGTCCGAGAGCAGCGAGATCAAGAAGCCCACCCTTGATCTCTCAGTAGGAAAGGCATGTGGCAGCAACTCGAAGTAAATGCCCACCTGGTTAAGGAAACCTCGGCACTGAGTTGGCTCTCCCCCAAAGCGCTGTGGAAGGGGGGCAGAACCGGTCATACCCTGAAACACCACAGGCGCAGCAACAGGTGTCAGGGTAGACTCTGGCGCAACAACCGGAGCGGCAGTAGGAGCGGGCCCAGGAGCGACAACCGACCCATCGGCAACGGAAGCTAAATGAGCCGTGCGTTCAAGCAGGGTTTGCAACGCCACAGCGAACCGACCCAACAGGTGATCCTGCTGATCAAGTCTGGCAACCAGCGTAGGTAGCGAGGGTGGCCCTGTACCGTCAGAATTCATGGCTTGGTCCTAATGTCATGGAACCATGAACCAGACGTACAACAAGAGATAAGTGGAAAATAAGAAGGTTTTATTGAAGAGCAAGCCGTAAGCAAAGTCCGAACGGATGGCTAAACCGAAGCAGGGTCTTGCGGAGACAGAGGTCAGGAACCAGAAGGGTAGTCAGACGAAGCCAGGAACAGGAACCAACGGGGTAGTCAGACGAAGCCGGAATCAGGAACCAACGGGGTAGTCAGACGAAGCCGGAATCAGGAACCAACGGGGTAGTCAGACGAGGCCAGGATCAGGAACCAGAAGCAGCAGCAGTCTTGGAAGCATGTGAACACAGGAGGACCAAGCAAGGAACTGAAGCCACAGACCTCCTATATATATGAGCTGGGCATCCAGCTCCTCCCAGTGGGAAGGAGGAGCCGCAGGGTGGGAGGCTACAAGAAAACCCAGAAACCAAGATGGCCGCCAGCACATGTCAAACGAAGGGAACAGCAAGGAGGTAAGACCATGACAAATTCCCTCTAGCTAAACTAAGGCCCCAGTTCCAGCTGAAGAAAAACAGCCCCTTGGCATGATGCTGCCACCACCATGCTTTACTGTGGGTATGGTGTTCTCTTGGTGATGTGCAGTGTTGTTTTTGGGCCAAACATATCTTTTGGATTTATGGCCAAAAAGTTCAACCTTGGTTTCATCAGACCATAACACCTTTTCCCACATGCTTTTGGGAGATTTCAGATGTGTTTTTGTAAAATGTAGCCTGGCTTGGATGTTTTTCTTCGTAAGAAAAGGCTTTTGTCTTGCCACTCTACCCCATAGCCCAGACATATGAAGAATACAGGAGATTGTTGTCACATGTACCACACAGCCAGTACTTGCCAGATACTCCTGCAGCTCCTTTAATTTTGCTGTAGGCCTCTTGGTAGCCTCCCAGACCAGTTTTCTTCTCGTCTTTTTGTCAATTTTGGAGGGATGTCCAGTTCTTGGTAATGTCACTGTTGTGCCATATTTTCTCCACTTGATGATGACTGTCTTCACTGTGTTCCATGGTATCTAATGCCTTGGACATTCTTTTGTACCCTTATCCTGACTGATACCTTGTAACAATGAGATCCCTCTGATGCTTTGGAAGCTCTCTGTGGACCATGGCTTTTGCTGTGGGATGCGACTAAGAAAATTTCAGTAAAAGACCAACTAGAGCAGCTGAACTTTATTTGGGGTTAATCAGAGGCACTTTAAATGATGGCAGGTGTGTGCTGACTCCTATTTAACATGATTTTGAATGTGATTGCTTAATTCTGAACACAGCTACATCCCCAGTTATAACAGGGTGTGCACACTTAAGCCTCATGCACACGTCCATGGAACACAGACCGTGTGATACCTGCCTGGATTTTTTTCTGAGTGCAGGAGCGCACGGCGTCATTGGTTGCTATGACGCCGTGCGCTTCCTGCTGCCGCCGCAGTATGGTAATACACTGGTATGATCTATACCAGTTTATCACCGTACTGCGGCGGCAGCAGGAAGCGCACGGCGTCATAGCAACCAATGACGCCGTGCGCTCCTGCACTCAGAAGAAATCCAGGCAGGTATCACACGGTCTGTGTTCCATGGACGTGTGCATGAGGCTTTATGCAACCACATTATTTTATTTTTATATGTTTTCTTCCCTTCACCTAAAAGATTTCAGTTTGTTTTTCTATTGAGTTGTACAGTTTATAGGTCACATTAAAGGTGGAAAAAGTTCTGAAATGATTTATCTTTGTCTCATTTTTTTACATCACAGAAACCTGACATTTTAACAGGGGTGTGTAGACTTTTTATATCCACTGTATATCACAGCATTATGAAAGGACTATAAGGCAGTATTATGTGGGAACTACATGCCAGCATTAAAAAGGGATTATGTGGGAAGTATATGATACCAATATTAAGTAACGATGTAGCAGTATTATACGGGACCTATAGCATTGTATTATGTGATCTCTTTTAGTGTGTATTGGTTATTGTGGTGTTACATAGGATGTAAAAGGTAGAACTATCTTGGCACTATATTGCAGTACTGTGAAGGTCTGCATATTAGGTGCTATATGGTGGCATAACATGGGCTGTATATGGTATTATCTTGGTACTGTATCATAGTACTGATGAATGGATGACATTATAAAAAATGTGCACAGACATGGTAGAATGTCTGCAATGCTTGCTGACTTGGGCTCCATATTCCACATGGGAAGATAACAACTTGAGAACGGCCTCCCTTCCTCCTTAGGCTGCATAACAGATCATGTAGCTGCTATAGGCTCTGCACTATGGATCCTCTACGTTACATTGCTGTGGGGCCTCCATGTCTTCAATGACCTTGATTCCTTCTGATCCATATTCTAGAGCAGTCCCTGGCAGCCTTTCGCGAGCAATGCATGTTGGGAGTCAGGGATGTACATTGCACAGTGAGGACCCATAACAACAATCCGTCTAGGGTTGTCACGATACCAAAATTTTGATTCGGTGTCGATACCATAAAAAAGTATTGCAATACTCGATACCACGCGAAAAAATAAAACACCAAAAAAGCCGCGTGCATTCTGCATTTTATGGAACGTCCGGCCCATAATAAAACAGTTCTATCCTATTTTTAGGGGGGGACAAGGTGACTAAAAATAGCGAATCGCGCTATTTTTTAGTTTTTTTTTCTGTTACGGCGTTCACCGCATAGGAGATATTTTTAATATTTTAATAGTTTGGAGCTAGAACCTGGGATCTTTTAATCCTTTGTCCTATTCACCCTAATATAGCTCTTGCAGGGGAAATAGTACTTCACACTCTCCCTGCTGCTCTGTGCTTTGTGCACACAGCAGCAGGGAGCTTACCATGGCAGCCAGGGCTTCAGTAGCGTCCTGGCTGTCATGGTAACCGATCGGAGACCCAGGATTACACTGCTGGGGCTCCGATCACAACTGTCACTGCACCACCAATGAGAAGGGCGGAGGGGACCCTGTGGACATTGCCACCAATGATTTAATACTAGGGGGTTGGGGGCGCACTGCCCCACTAATGATTTAATACTGGGGAGGGGTCGCGCTGCGCCACCAATAATTTTAAATCATTAATGCAAATACAGGAGGCGGGTGCCGGAAGCAGAATCACATAGCCGGCACCCGACCTCTATGACAGGGAGCTGCGATCAGCAGCAGTTAACCCCTCAGGTGCAACTGCTGCTGATCGCAGCTCCCTGTCATAGAGGTCGTGCCGTCTATGTGATTCTGCCGCCTATATTAGTATTGATGGTTTAAAATCATTGGTGGTGCTTGGGCTAGAGCCCCTCCCCTCCTCCGCCCCTCTCTCCTTTCATTGGTGGCAGCGGTAGCAGCGGCACAGGGGGAGGGAGAAACAGTTTCCTTCTCCCCTGTGCTGCTGAGGGAACATAGAGCGCGCTGAGAGCAGCACATGCCTTGTTTTCTGATACTAGGCTGCGCATTAGCGCAGCCTAGTATCAGTAAAAGGCAGTTCCCGGTATCGAATCGATACCGGTACAAAAGTATCAATTGGGTATTGATAATTTGATATCCAGTACAACCCTACATCCGTCTTTGATTTATACACACAACCCAATGGTTAAAGGGGATTTCCACGGAAATAAATGTATTCCTTGTACAACAGAAAGTTCTGCAGCTTTCTAATATACTTTGGCTACATTTACTTATGTGTGCACCTACATTTTACCATAAGTTGCTCTGAAGAGTGATGCAACTTGGCGCATCTAAGTTTAGAGAAACTCCCTGTTCCTAGTCTGAAAAGAAAAAGTGGTTTAAAAGGGTTATTCCATGATTATTGTAAAAATTAAAACCAGACATCATATAGTACCTGGCAAACTCTTTCTAACAAACCAGCCCTGTACCTCACATGGATCCAGAGATCTCCCCATTCATTTCTCCAATTCCTCTGCTAGATTTATATCAAACTGGCAGCTCAGAGGACGTGTCCTTTCTGCTGCAGTTCTCCTCTTATGACAGCTCAAGAGGCACTTGAAGGATGGAACTGAGCATGTGTGTCCACCTCAGTGGATAAATAAAGAAAAATAAGAAAAAGAACAGACAGTAGGTGGCACTATACAGATACATTGTATTGAATAACTCAGTGATTACATTTTTTATTACATGCAATTACATAAGTATTTTAGGTTACAGGTGCTGGTTTGATAACTGCAGAATATTTTTTGAGGGTCAACCTCTTTAATGGAAAAGTGGTGTAGCTTTGCAGGAAAAGAGCATGGCCTGCGGAGCCAAAATTCTGTCTGAAAGTAAGTCAACCCATAGATGGTATAGAGTCAGAAAAAAGTGTGTGTCCCTGCACCACATTTATCATCCAGCCTAATCCACTGTGATAAATCCGGGGCAGGTCTAGGCAGTCTGTCTAAGGGGTTAACGTATTACTGTATTTTTCATCCTATAAGAAGCAACTGACCATAAGATGCACCTAGGTTTTTTGAATATTTTTCATTAGACCTCAGATGAGACCACCAATCTGACCCCCAATGTTAATCAGACCACAGCTCAGAGCGCCAATCAGACCCCCAGTGTTAATAACACCACAATAAGAACTCAGCTCAGACCCCAATGTGAATGACCCCCATTCAGACCTTATATCAGACTCCCAATGTCAATTGCCCCCCAGGCCTTAGATCAGTTCTGTGGCGAAACCAACCTCGCCACTGGGTTTTGGAGAGGCCTGTTTACCAGCCTCTTGCCTCGGGATTACGGCCCTTTAAGATACTTTTACTAACTTTTAAACCCCTTAACCTATTCAAGTGAATTTTGGATAGGTTTGTCCCCAAGTTATACTGGTTAAATTGATATAAGTTATATGTATGTACAATGTAAACTCACAAAGTTGTAACAATTTATAAGAAGTGTAACTTTTCAGAATAGGAGATAGTTGAGTAGATACAGAAATTGACTCAATTATCTCCTAGACAGAGGGGAGGAATATGCTGGGTGTGTTTCTATTGTCCCATTGTGCCATTGTCCCATTGTGTGTTTAAATGGTGATTTCTGTCCTGTTGTCTCCACATGTGTATTGGCGATCTCCCTTTGTCCTGAGAGATAATTTGATTGCCCTTGGTTGTCTCCGGGACAGAGAGGAGGAAACCATGATGCATTGTGGGGATGTGTTGTGTCTGTGTATCCTGCATTGCTGCATATCTGTCCTGTGTCACGGTCTTCCTTCTGGTCCCCTAGGGGCGTGTCCACCAGATGGGGACCTGCATAAATACGGGCCAGTAGCCCTCAATAAAGAGTGCCTGTTTTATCCTTCATCATGTTGAGGCTGGTGTTTGGGTAACTGATCAACACTGGGGGATTGCTATACGCTGAAGATTTGCTATACTCCCCTGGCATAACTACTAGCTCTTGTAAGAGCTGTTCCTGCTCACTGGCTGTAGGAGAGGTTCACACACTGGAAGCTGAAGCCTGGTCTTGGGTCCAGCGTGGGTGGAGGACGGTGAGACCCCAACCAAGCTTCGGCGGTTTGTGGTGTCTGCAATGCGTACGGTGTCAAGTGGAGTGCTTGGAGTCCTCGGAAAGCACTAGGAGCATCTATCGACGGAGCTACCCGGTCGGGGTGCCAGGAGATCCGTTACAAGTTCCAATATGAATAAGACCCCCCCTCATTCACACCTCAGATCAGACCCCCAATGTGAATGACCCCCATGACCTCAGATCAGAACCCCATGCTGAGAGCAAATAAAATAAAAAAATCAGCCTACCTCTCCTGGTCCAGATGCTGATGCCACTCCTAGGATCCAACTCTCTTTCTCTTTCTGCCACGCGCTGTGCTGTGACCCACAGCGCACAGCGTGAGGTCACAGAGAGCGCCGATGTCCTCATGCTGTGAGCAGTCACAGCACACCGAGCGGCCGAGGACCAGGAGGCAGTGAGTACAGAGTCCTCCTGTCTGTTTTTCTGGTGGAGTATGCATGCATTTTAGCTACGTGCGCCATTTTTAGGGTAGTTTGCACCATTCCTGGCAAATTGCATTTACTACGGGTCAGGCAGATGTTTTGTGGGCTGAGCCATATTTTTAGCCAGATTTATCATTGTGACTAGACTTTAGACTGAAAAATCTATAGGTATTTCCTGCAACAAATTTTTTAAAAATGTCTAAGTTTTGTAAATTAGCTGCAATTTGGTTTTCAAACCAAAGTAAACACTCCATGATAAATAATTTTCTTTGGATAACCCCTTTAATGGTGGAGTGGGGGATATGGCAACCAGTCTAAAAATCCAGTGATGGCCAGTTCGCAGTGTTCGCCAGCAAACACATGCGGGCTGCCATTTTGACTCACCCGTCCGGCAATGCACAGGTAAGCCCTTACCTGTGCCTGTGCCGAGAGCCGGTCTGAAATCAAATGTGGTCACCGGGAGCAGGCAGTTCCGAGAACCAGCGCCAGCGAACACATGCGGGCTGCCATCTTGACTCACCCGTACGGCGATGCACAGGTAAGCCCTTACCTGTGCCTGTGCCGGGAGCCGGTCTGAAATGAAATGTGGTCACCAGGAGCAGGCAGTTCCGTGAACAGCCCGATGAAGGCCCCCGGTGGCTGTCCTCAGAACTGCCTGCTCCCGGTGACAGCTAGTCAAGATGGCAGCCTACATGTGTTCGCTGGCGAACACTGCAAACTGGCCATCACTGTAGAAAACTCTGCCACTAGGCAGTCAGCTATAGCAGGTGGCTCCATACCGGCTGAACTGCAACCTCAATTGCTAGCACTCCCATATGTCTGCTGGTGTAATATTCGCCTCTTTCCCCGGCAATGCTGCATCTCCTCACCTGTCAACTAAATTACCTTCCACTAATTGGAAGCAACTCACAATTTGGTGACATCAGAACAGACCCCAACTCATTATCCCGAGCCATTATCTTCTACCTATTACGGACAACTGCATGTGCGCGGTGGGAGCGTGCTGCGAGGGGCTGTCATCACAGGCTGGTGGTTTATGGCAGCTGCATAACATTACCATATACAGGGGGAGGACAATGCACAGGAAATATAATAAAATATCAATTAGAAGGCTGAGAGCCATTATCAACGGCATTCTGCTCCAAAATCAGCTTCACCTTGTCACATTAAAAACACAATAAAGACACAGCGGCAGACCGCTCTCCACCAGCACCCATTTGTCACAATCGTAAAATGGCAGTGAGCGGTCAGATAGATGTCATAGTGTAGGAGAAATCCAGCAAAGAAATTTAGAAGAACATATACAGGACACAAAATACATGGCTGCTTACTCACAGAAACAGCGCCACACCTGTCCAAGAGCTTTGTGTAGAATTGCAGGTCAGCCCGATTCACTTTATTGGAGCTGACTTGCAATACATGACACCACCAGTGGACAGGTGTGGCGCTGGGTATCTCTAACCCACTCTATACCCCTATAGGAAAATAAGCATATACCGGTACCTTGTTTTCTCTCTGTTAGTAAAACACAGGTACTAGGAGTCAGTGATGGCCAGTTCGCCGTGTTCGCCCGCGAACACATGCGGGCTGTCATCTTAAATCACAAGTCCGGCGAGGCACAGGTAAGTCCTTACCTGTGCCTGCGCCGTGAGCCGGTCTGAAATAAATGCGGTCACCGGGAGCAGGCAGTTCCGTGAACAGGCCGATGAAGGCCCCCAGTGGCTGTTCTCGGAACTGCCTGCTCCCGATGACCGCATTTGTTTCAGACCGGCTCGCGGTCTTGTGATTTACTATGGCAGCCCGCATGTGTTCGCGGGCGAACACAGCGAACTGGCCATCACTGCTAGGAGTGTGTATAAAGCTACTTTCACACTTGCGGCAGAGTGATCCAGCAAGCAGTTCCATCGCAGACCTGGCAAAATGTATGCCAACTGATGGCATTTGTAAGACTGATCAGGATCCTGATCAGTCAGAAAAATGCATTGAAATGCCGGATCCGTCTTTCCGGCGTCATCCGGAAAAACGGATCTGGCATTTATTTTTATCACCTTTTTTCGGTCTGCGCAGGACGGATCCGGCATTCCAGTATTTTAAATGCCGGATCCGGCACTAATACTTTTCTTTGGAAAAAAATGCTGGCATTCAGGCAAGTCTTCAGTTTTTAGGCTGGAGATAAAACTGTAGCATGCTGCGGTTTTATCTTTTTTCCTGATCAGTCAAAAAGACTGAACTGAAGACATCCTGATGCATCCTGAACGGATTGCTCTCCATTCAGAATGCATTAGGATAAAACTGATCAGTTCATTCCCGGTATTGAGCCCCTATTCCAGCTTTTTTTATATTGATGACCAATCCTCCAGGTTATCGGTGATAGATCAGTGGGGGTCCGACAACTTCACCGATCAGCTGTTCGGAGCAGCCACTGGTGCTGGAAAGTATGTAGTGGATGGAGCAGGAAGCAGAAGGCTCCATAAATTGTGAGGTGACCATGGTGCCAGCGTACTGCAGCCCAGCTTCCAGTCATTCGGACCCCTATTGATCAGATTTTGATCACCTACCCAGAGAATATGTCATCAATATAAAAAAGCTTTGAATATCCCTTTAAGGAATCACCCAGAAAAATACCAATCATCTTCTCAGTTCACTATTATATTAGGGCAGTGGTGGCGAACCTATGGCACGGGTGCCAGAGGCGGCACTCAGAGCCCTCTCTGTGGGCACCTGCACCCTGGAAAAAGTCTATGGCGTACCAATATGCCTTAGACTTTTCCTGGCATTCATCAGTGTAGGGCACACTATGAACAGCACAGGCAGCGCACTGAATTTAAGTAGGCTATTATATCTAAATTATAAAGTACATGGAAGATATACTATACTGGACTGTAGTATTCAGGATAAATTGGCATTTGCCGATAAATAAGTGGGTTTTGGGTTGCATTTTGGGCACTCGGTCTCTAAAAGGTTCGCCTTCACTGTATTAGGGGGTGCAAAATTAGCAATTGCCTAATATAATATTAGCACCCGAATTACTATTCTATCCCCTTGCTCACTTTCCTTATACTCATTGACTAGAACAGGGATGCCCAACCTGTGGCCCTCCAGCTGCTGCAAAACTACAATTCCCAGCATGCCTGGACAGCCAACAGCTATTAGGGTATGCTGGGAGTTCTAGTTTTGCAACAGCTGGAGGGCCGCAGGTTGAGCATCACTGGACTAGGAGATGAAACATTGATGCTCTGCAGCAAAGCACCATGGTCCATAATGTTCTGTGGGCCAGTTTAAAAGACATGATAGGTATTAATTGTATCTAGGTTTAGGTGGTCATGCTCGTTTGGCCAACGACTGTTCTTTCTGACCCCTAACCTCCCATACACATGCAGGTTTATCTCCTGTGAGACAAAATGATCCTTCTTTCCCCAACTATCTACGATCTACCATCAGGGAAGAGTTGGGATAACACCATACACATTAGATGGTTGTCCAGTCCTGCAAAAACTGGTTTGGCATATGTTCATCTACAGTAATTGTGATTGGACATCTTATGAGATATCAGAGGCCAGGTAGTCGAAGGGCCCACACACCCCTTTTGCATCCCATGGAGATATATAGCTGATACTGTACTATACTACTACTGCAAAACAGCAGCTTCCTTATGTTCTTCTACTAGCTCATCACTGTAGGATTATAGTTTGATTGATTAGGTGTCTACCTCTGAAGGGTTGGCGTTTTAGGAGATCTAGGAGCTCTACTGACTGCAAGGTCAGGGTTCCTCACTAAGCTCTTTAGTCTTCTTTAGGGTTCCATGTCCTAAAACTGATGGCGAACCCCTGCCTGGTCCATAATAAGCCATCTTTCAATGTTTCCAGAAACCATTTAAAGAGGACCTGTTACCTCTCCTGACAGGTCCTCTTTAAATGGTTTCTGGAAACATTGAAAGATGGCTTATTATGGACCAGGCAGGGGTTCGCCATCAGTTTTAGGACATGGAATTCCCCATGTAATAACAATTCTAGAGCATCTATTCTTATGGCTCTATGTTGTTCCATTCCTTTATTATTTCTACTAGAAGTTATGATTAAATTGCTAGCAGTCTGCAGTAACGGTACAGAGGGGAGGTAACAAGTTGGGGGGGTGTACCTGCACAGTCTAAAAATGGCAGCAATGATTGGATAGTGTGAGTCTGTGCAGGTACACACCCCCAACTTGTTACCACCCATCTGTACTCTTACTGCAGACTGCTAGCAATTCATTCATCATGTCTAGTAGAAATAATAACGGAATGGCACCACATAGAACCATAAGAATAGATGCTCCAGAATTGTTATTACATGGGGAATGCATGACACTATTAAAACAGGCGTGTCAGGAGTGGTGAAAGGTCCTCTTAAAGCAGTTATCCTTTTCCAAAAGACGACAAGGCTTTCACGGAGATGCTGGTAAACAGGCTAAACCGTATCTGAGATGTAAATCTCTGAGATTCATGGCATTCAGTGTGTTACACTATAGGGGACGTGATTTGTTATACATCTCTTCACAGTTGGGGGAGAATTTTTCATCGAGTAATGTATCTCAACTCCTTTACTGTGAAAGTAATTTGTAGCGTAACTGCACTCGCACAATTTCCAAGGAAATTAATTTATGTTTTTTTTAGGGACAGGACTTTAAAAAATGTACAAAAAATAATAGTATAGATCTAGCGTAAACCTCTGTTAGCAGAAAATATTTTGTTATAGCAAGGTCAAGAAGAACCTAGGGATGTAGTAGGGATACAAAAAGAAATGTTCAGCGTCTTGAGGATCCTAAAATTGGGGCTTTATTCGGACATAAATCCATACAAGTAGCCAAAAGACAATACAAACAATTCTTACGCATTTTGGACTCACATTGTGTCCTTATTCAGAACAGTATTGTTTGGCACAATGTAACGCACATTCAATATACCTAACAATGCCCCTGCCACATCCTAGGGAGTGACTGGCTCCATATGAGACACACCCAGTGTCACGGTCCCGCTGATGACAAAGGTGAGAAGCTCTGAGACACCCTCCCCATTACCTGTGACACCCGTGCTTCAACTACATCCAATACTTCTTCAATAATTTTTGTTGAGCTCATACCTACATCATACCTTGCAACCGTCTCGGATCTGGCGGGACAGTCCTGCATTTCAGTGGCTGTCATGTGATCCCGGTACGGGGAGGTATGTTCTGCTCTCTGGCTGCTGTCCCTGCGTCTATAGGAAGCAGAGACAGCTGGCTGTAATGATGAAGCAAGAGCCGTCCGTTGACTCTCTGCTTCATCATTCCTGCCCTCTGTCTGCGCTCTACACTGCAGGTCTTGGCAGGAGGCATTACAGGGGGCTGGTCAGGGGGCGGGGCCAGTCGGAAGCTCCATGTGTGGACTTCTGGTGTTGCTGCTGGAGAACGAGGTAAGTATGTGAATTTTTTTTTTTTTTTTAACTATCACATATCACTGGGAGGGGGCACATCACTGGGAGGGGTCACAGCATTGGGCATATCACTGGGAGGGGGCTCAGCACTGGGCCTATCACTGGGAGGGGGTTCAGCACTGGGCCTATCACTGGGAGGGGGCACAGCACTGGGCCTATCACTGGGAGGGGGCACAGCACCGGGCCTATCACTGGGAGGGGCACAGCACTGGACATATCATTGTGAAGGGACACAGCTGGGTATATTACTGTTAGGGGGCACATATCTGGTATAACTACTGTGAAGGGCACATACCTGGTATAACTACTATGAGGGGGCTGTGGCAATGTGAACATTGAGATGTGCAGTAAAGTCCCGGGGAAGCATAATAAAAGGGGTGTTGTTTGCACCAGGAGCGTGTCACCAAGGGGCCCGGCCTTGGTGGAGTAAAGGCCCCTAGATAGGTGGCCATTAAGTTAGCTGGTGGACACCAATATAGTTAGAATAGCTGGTTCCAGCCAGTCCGGGGCGGGCTTTTACTGGGAAAAGGCAAAGTGCTGGGTGGGTGCCTGTTCCCCATGCTCCAGTCCGGGACATAGGGCATGCTCACGTCCAGGGATTCCATTTAATCTGGTTGCTGGAATTGGGTGTGTCTCATTCTGGGGAGTGTGCAGACGGAGGCCTGGTGAGGCTCTGTCAGTGTGGTCTCAGCAAGGCAAGGCTGAGGGGCCACGAGGCTATGCAAAAGCCTGGACTTTGGGGGACTCAGCGACGCCCGGGAACAAGCGTTGAAAGGTCAGAGTCGGGAGGACTGCTGGACCACAACCCCTTTCAAAGGTACTGCACTTGTTACAGCCTGAGGGCTGGTGGACTGTATGTCTGGGGTAAGCCGCACCTGGTTCCATGTGTGAACGCTATCGTGAAGCAGAGGTAGGGATACGATGTTTATGTTTAGGTAGAGCCAAGACGGGCAGGCTTTTGTTTTATGCCATGCTGTGTATGTTTGGACCTGAAACCCAGTGGTGATGAAGGTAATTCTGTGAGAATGACCCCCGAATAAGAGATGATCCCTACAGGGCACATATCTGGACATAACTACTGTAAAAGGCACATATCTGGTATAACTTCTGTGAAGGGCACATATCTGGTATAACTACTGTGAGGGGGCACATATCTGGTATAACTACTATGAGGGGGCACATATCTGGTATAATTACTGTGAGGGGAAGATATCTGGGTATAACTACTGTGAGGGGCACATATCTGGTATAACTGTGAAGGGAACATATCTGGGTATAACTACTGTAAGTGGGCACATATCTGGGCATAACTACTGTGATGGGCACATATCTGGGTATAACTACTGTGCACATATCTGAAAGACAAAGACGACCCCGGGTGTCCCAAAGGGAAGGGAAGGACAATGCCCACCCAATGTGACCACAAATGGCACCCGTGGTGGGTAACTCGGTACAAGATCCCGAGTACAATAGCAGAAAAACTGAGCTTATAGTACCAAAGAATAAAAGTATATTTTATTTAGACATGATTAAAAAATACATGATAAGGAGGACTAATAAATATGATGCCGTAAACAAAGTAAATGAGAGCAGAGGAAAAAAGAGAAAAAGTGCCACCCTGGGAGAACACACAGGTCAATAATACATCATTACATATGGATCATAGAGAAATACTCGGTACAGTGACCAGCCTATGAACCAAGTATAGACTCAGGTACATAGGTGAGTCCATGGTCAGCAGAAAACCCCACAAGGCAGTAAAACATGGTATGTTTAACAAAAAACAGAAATAAGAATTAAGCAACAAACCAAAAATAAAGACCAGGTGTAGTGAGACACCAAAGTCCAAATACCGTGGAGGTAAAAGCACGGGCCAAAGCTCACCTAAAGAGGACCATGTGTGGAACAACTCAGGATGGTGCTACCCCAAAGCATGTTTCGGCGTGCCTTCGATAACTATAAAAAAGTTATGAGGGTCAGAATATTGCGATGAAAAGAAAAAAATATTTTTTTATGAAGTGAGTCCTGTGTATTTAAGTTTTATTTAGACTCTATTTTTTTAAATGTTTCTGTGGGGATTTGAACTCATAACCATCTACATTAAAGGCAAGAACCTTAACCACTGGGCTATAGAGCTTAATGCTAAGTCATTGCTGAAAAACATCATAGGAGTTTCTCTTGTATTAAAAACCTAATGGAAGTTTCTCTTGTATAACACAAGAGAAACTTCTATGAGGTTTATCAGTAATGACTTAGCACTGAGCTCTATAGCCCAGTGGTTAAGGTTCTTGTCTTTAACACAGATGGTTGTGAGTTTGAATCCTCACTAAAACATTTCAAAAATAGAGGATAAATTAGACTTGCATACACAGGGTGTCCCCCCAACCATAGTGACCGTGCTTGGGAATACCCCTTCATGTTCATAACACTGACTCCATGTATGGACACAAACAGTAGATGCATACATGGAGCAGGGCCTCCTAACCTGGGAAATTCCCTGCTCTGGGGCCCTGACTGAGCATAGGGGAAGCAAGCATGTCCTGGAACAGAAGAAAAGTGGGTGAGGCCTTCCTTGTACTCTAGGCCCCTTGTGCCAACTGGCCTGATAGCAGCTGTGTGGTCTGCCCTGCAGTATGCCACTGCTTGGGGCCTTTAGTTGCATATGGAATAAAAGTCTTTCTTCTGGAGAAGACCGCAACCAATACAAGACAGGTATCATTTAATCTGCAGAATCAACCCTATCAGGCAGTATGGCTGGTTTACTAGAGTTGATCCTACTGGCAGGTCACTTTAATGTCAGATCAAAGGATTGTTACATCCAGAGGTCGCAATAACGCCTGTACAAGTGTCATAGACTCCTGTTCAGGCTGTTTTACTCTCTGGAAAAGGCCTAAGGCGTACCCATATGCCCTAGACAAAATACCAACTGCATACTGCGTGGAACGTCACGTCATGATGATACCTTATTTTAAAAGAAAATAACCAAAAATTTCAAAAACAGCCAGTCATGATTCCAGATAAGTTATCTTACCAAGTTATAACGCATATTTCAGCAGAAACAACTGTATCCAACAGCCAATCAATTCCTGGACAACGTGGATGGAAAGAACACCCAAATTGCAGATGCGGGTGGGGGGATATAGCCAGTCAGACAGTGAATGGTAAGAAGTGCTTAATCATGAGAAGACATAATGGCCGATAATCAATATGGATGAATGGAATGTTACGTAGGTTGAGAAGGACAATGGGTTATAATCCACTGGACGGGCAGGACAGAAATGGAAGTACAGTAATTGAAACATGTAAGACATTGCTTGGAGGGCTGAGCTCTTTAAGATGATACTGTTACGGGACTGTGTGACTAGCACTGCTTTGGGGACACCGGGTGGCTCACACTATTATGGGGGTGCTCTGTGATTGGCACCGTTATTGGGACAACCACATGGCTCACACTATTATAGGTACTGTGTGACTGGCACTGTTATTGGGACACTGCATGGCTCACACTGTTATGCAGTACTGTGTGACTGGCACTGTTATTGTTACACCACATGGCTCACACTATTATTGGGGTACTGTGTGAATGGCACTGTTATTGGGACAACCAGGTGGCTCACACTGTTATGGGGGAAACTGTGTGACTGGCACTGTTATTGGGACACTGCATGGCTCACACTGTTATGCAGTACTGTGTGACTGGCACTGTTATTGTTACACCACATGGCTCACACTATTATTGGGGTACTGTGTGAATGGCACTGTTATTGGGACAACCAGGTGGCTCACACTGTTATGGGGGAAACTGTGTGACTGGCACTGTTATTGGGACAACCACGTGGCTCACACTGTTATGGGGGATACTGTGTGACTGGCACTGTTATTGGGACACCACATGGCTCACACTGTTATGGGGGATACTGTGTGACTGGCACTGTTATTGGGACACTGTGTGGCTCACACTGTTATGGGGAATACTGTGTGACTGGCACTGTTATTGGGACACCGCATGGTTCACACTGTTATGGGGGATACTGTGTGACTGGCACTGTTCTTGGGACACTGTGTGGCTCACACTGTTATGGGGGATACTGTGTGACTGGCACTGTTATTGGGACACCGCATGGTTCACACTGTTATGGGGGATACTGTGTGACTGGCACTGTTATTGGGACACTGTGTGGCTCACACTGTTATGGGGGATACTGTGTGACTGGCACTGTTCTTGGGACACTGTGTGGCTCACACTGTTATGGGGGATACTGTGTGACTGGCACTGTTATTGGGACACCGCATGGTTCACACTGTTATGGGGATACTGTGTGACTGGCACTGTTATTGGGACACTGTGTGGCTCACACTGTTATGGGGATACTGTGTGACTGGCACTGTTATTGGGACACTGTGTGGCTCACACTGTTATGGGGGATACTGTGTGACTGGCCCTGTTATTGGGACACCGCATGGTTCACACTGTTATGGGGATACTGTGTGACTGGCACTGTTATTGGGACACTGTGTGGCTCACACTGTTATGGGGATACTGTGTGACTGGCACTGTTATTGGGACACTGTGTGGCTCACACTGTTATGGGGGATACTGTGTGACTGGCATTATGTGTGGCTGATAAGGTGGTATCAATATACCGTCAATGCCATAATTGTCTAAGATGGGAATAACCTCATACACTTGACTGTGGCCCTTGGGAGTGGTACAATCTGACAATATAACCTCAGACTTGAAAGTCAGCATCTTGCAGATATAATAACCGTTGGTGACACATTAGATTATAAATTATAGAAAGGTTTATCTTTAGATCTCAGTATACATCTTTGTTGAAGCTTTGCTGGACATCAAGAGGTTGAGTGGTTGGGCAAGAGGCTGGTTTTGATGAACCAGTGGTGGGACTACCATCATAGAAGTCATACTGATGCGCAATGAACCTAGTAACTGCTGGCCCTTCTTTTGAAATACTAGGCCCTACCACGAGAAGACCCCTGAAATGGTAGAAACCCCTGGGGTAGAATAATTTCTAGGCAACATTTCATATTCATCCAATCAAACCGGCCAAGAGTCTCACATGGCATTGTGATGACTGTAGCTTAAGTGATGAACCTACTGTACCGTGCCATGGAGAATATGCCGCTTGACTAGCAATAATGGTGCACAGACTTGTTGGCTGAAGCTTGGATTACTTTCAGTCCTCCTGGTTTGGATTATTATGTGGTCCATTCTGGTTTCCTCTGACACTTCATAAACCCATGACCACTTCCTATGTAACTGGCTCTACCAAGTGTATGAGGAAATGCAACGCTTTGTGTTTGTGTCCCTATGACAACACATCCTGCTCTGACAGCATGGTGATATCATAGGGACACTGGATATTTTACTTTCACTGTAGCAGGGTAATATAAAAGTAGGATGAGATCTGACTCGCTCTATGAAGCCCAGTGTCCATATGATAAAATGTACTGTTAAAGGGCAGGTGCAGGGAGTGTTGTCATGGGGACATAGGCACAGTATTTTTTTCTTCAAGTAATAATATATTAACTTGTTTTCAATCATTTAACCCTTCAAGGGGTTTTAATTGTTCAATTTTTTTGCATGGTTTCCTTTGAGGGCCAAATTTTGAAGCTGAATATAAGATACCCACAAGTGCACATTAAAGAAATATGGGGTCAGACATAACATAATGGCCCATATATTTATAGTGACCGTACATTACGCTTTGTATTCATCATTGTACATATCTGCATGAAGCGTGTCTTCTACTGAGCAGCCAGGAATATATCAGCATTATTATTATGGAAAGTGGAGAAGCCAGTCTGCAGCATATTGGGCTTCATGCCTCAGTGATGTCATCCATCTAAGCCTACACTATATCACACATAGGGTCCACACTTTATATTTCTTGACACCATAATGCAGCCATAGAGCTCTGAAGGAGAGGTTGTCCTCTTCTCCTTGGGAAGTCAGAACACAGTGAAAGATAGAGGCATAAAGGCACAGGAGCTCCTGTCCTGCATCATTACTGATGTGATGCCAACCAGAACTGTAAGGTACAACAACATTTTTATGCAGCCCTCTTTCGTCGGCATAGATCCTTTATATGCAGGATCTTGCTCTTATATGCATCATGTACTACTGCATACTCTACTCACATCCAGATCTGCATTCAGAATTCTGCTGGCAGCAGGTTGGATTCTGTCTGCGCTGGGCTGACAGACAAATTGCTTGTAGATACTGTAGCTATCTTCTTCTGTCTAGATGTAAGATAGATATAAAAACTGTACTCATCTTCCAGGCTGATCATGGTCTTCCCTGTCTGCTTTGGGAAGGTGCCTGAGCAAAGGTTCCTAGTGCTTGTCTAGTCCTGCAAAGGTGAGCTAATTTATGTTATGCCCTCCTACGACTGAACTCTCTCCATTTACTGTATTAATCCTGTTCCGCCTGTCCTGACTTCTGCCTGAACACTGTATTGACCCTGTCCACCTGCCCTGACCCACTGCCTGTTTACCGTATTGCAAGAACTTTGCCTGTTCTGACCTTGGCTTGCCCTCTATTTAGATAGACAACAGATAGACAGACAGATAGATATGAGATAGACACTCTGTACAGATGCTGACCAACCAGCAAGAAGCTCTGTAGCATGGCCAGAATATTGAATGCGGCTTTAGATGTGACTAGAGTACAAGACATTTAGAAACTATACTCCATTATATAAATTGTAACTGGTCATTTAATAGTCTTAGCATGTCATCATGACCACTGGAGACAGGTACTCAATGATGTCAGCAGGGGCACAACCACCTCCATAGCAGCCATAGTGGCTGTAACAGGTCCTGCACCAGCAGGGGGCCCGGAAAGGTGGGAGGAGAAAAAATGATGTACTCTCAGGTAAACATGGGGGAGGGGGGTGGAAGGGGTCAATTTTATTGGTAATATAGCTGGGCACTGGAGAGAGATAAGTGGTGATGAAGGACCTCAGTGATGTCATCATCATGTGACCAGTATAGGGAGAGGAAGAACTCAGCTGTGCAGAGAAGTGAAGAACCTGTGGGATGTCACAATGTAAAGAGGTAAAGCTCCTGTGGTGTGCATCGAGGAGAGGTTAGTGGTTTCTTTCCTCTATGTTTTCAAATACTAGGAGTTGTGGTTCTTCCCTTATACTCACTCTCTGTAATGCTCCCTAATAGCCCATAATAACAGTCTGGACATGATGGTAGTTGTAGTTCTCTCCTCTTATCTCTCTCCCTACAATGTCAACTGATGCCCTATTATAACAGTCTGAACATGCTGGGAGTTGTAGTTCTCTCATCATATCCCTATCCCTGTAATGTACACTGATGCCCTATAATAACATTCTGGACATGCTGGGAGTTGTAGTTTTCTCCTCTTATACTCTTCTCCTTATAATGTCTACTGATTCCCTATTAGGGTTGTTTCGATACCAAAATTTTGATTCAGTTTCGATACCATAAAAAAGTATTGCGATACTCGATACCATTCGATACCATGCGAAAAAAAAAAAACACCAAAAAAAGCTGTGTGCATTCTTCATTTTATGGAACGTCTGGCCCATAATAGAACAGTCTGACCCTTTTTGGGGGGGGGGGGGCAAGGTGACAAAAAAAATGGCGAATCACGCATTTATTTAATTTTTTTACGGCACTTACCGAATAGGACATTTTACAAAATATTTTAATAGTTTGGACTTTTCAGACATGGCGATATGTAATATGGTTATTTATTATTATTATTGTTTATATATTTTATATGTAAAATTGGGAAAGGGGGTGATTATATACTTAATATTTCGATTTTTTTTTTACTTTTTTTTTTTTTTTTTTACTTTTTATTTAATAACTATTCACCCTGATAGATCTTTATTAGGGTGAATAGGATCTCACACTGCCCCTGCTGCCCTGTGCATAGTACACACAGCAGCAGGGAGCTTACCATGGCAGCCAGGGCTTCAGTAGCGTCCTGGCTGCCATGGTAACCGATCGGAGCCCCAGGATTACACTGCTGGGGCTCCGATCGGAACTGCCACTGCCACCGATGAGGGGGAGGTGAGGGGACCCTGTGGCCACTGCCACCAATGATTGTAATACTGGGGGGGTTGTGGGGCGCACTGCGCCACCAATGATTTTAATAATAGGGGGGTTGAGGGGAGGGGGAGCACTGCACCACCAATGATTTTAATACTGGGGAGGAGAGGGGGAGGGCGCATTGTGCCACCAATGATAATATAATTAGTACCGCCCTCTGGGATTTGTATTAAAGAGGACCTTTTATCTGGAAAAAAATTCTGAACTAAGAATCATGATATGTACAGCGGCGCCCAGGGATCTCACTGCACTTATTATTATCTCTGGGTGCCGCTCCATTCTCCCGCTATGTCCTCTGGTATCTTCGGGGACTTGGTTATACTGGACGGAGACTTCGGGGACTTGGTTCTACTGGGCGGAGACTGCCCTTGTTCTCCTAGGCGTCTCCTTCTCCCAGGCTGTAGCGCTGGCCAATCGCAGCACAGAGCTCAAAGCCTGGGAGTTTTTTTCTCTCCCATGCTGTGAGCTCTGCGCTGCGATTGGCTAGCGCTACAACCTGGCAGAAGGAGACACCCAGGACAACAAGGGGAGTCTCCGCCCAGTAGAACCAAGTCCCCGAAGATACTGGAGGACATAGCGGGAGAACGGAGCGGCGCCCAGAGAAAATAGTAAGTGCAGTGAGATCTCTGGGCGCCGCTGTACAGATCATGACACTTAGTTCAGAATTTTTTGCCAGGTGAAAGTACCTCTTTAAACATTTACTTTGGTGGTGCAGTGCGCCCACCCCTCTCTCCTCATTGGTGTGCAGCGGCACAGGGGGGAGGGAGAGACTGCTTCCTTCTCCCCTGTGCTGCTGAGGAGAACACGGAGCACGCTGAGAGCAGCACGCTCATTGTTCTCTGATACTAGACTGTGCAATAGCGAAGCCTAGTATCGAAAAAAGGCAAATCCTGGTATCGAGGTCGATACCAGGCAAAAGTATCTATTGGTTATAGAAAATTCGATACCCGAAACAAGCCTATTCCCTATAACAACAGTCTGAACATACTGGGAGTTTTAGTACGCTTCTCTTACCCCTCTTTCTGTAACCAATAATAACATCATAAAAAATTAAAGTGGTCCCATGTTGTAGAGTGTGTCCAAATTGCCAGTAATACCATAACACAAAATACTATCCCAGCCGAACCATATACCACAGAGCAGCACAATATACTGCCCCAAAAGCTGTGCTTCTGTTGTGGCCATCATTAGATGCCATTTTCTGTTCTCCTCCAGTTGTCTCTGATTAGGATATGGAGCAGGGGGCTTAGGAGGTGAGGTGTGGGCCACAGCTAGGGATCGACCGATATTGATTTTTTAGGGCCGATACCGATACCGATAATTTGTGAACTTTCAGGCCGATAGCCAATAATTTATACCGATATTCTGGGAATTTTCATTTTTGAAAAAAAAATAAAAATTCCCACAAATCTGCTGAAAATTAATGTTTATTGTTAATGTGTATTTTTTTTTTTTTGTAAATCTTTCTTTTTCATTTATATTTAATATTTTGGTGTTTTTATTATTTTTTTTGTAACTTTTTTTTTTTAACTAACTTTTAGCCCCCTTAGGGACTAGAACCCTTGTCCTATTCACCCTGATAGAGATCTATCAGGGTGAATAGGAGCTCACACTGTCCCTGCTGCTGTGTGCTTTGTGCACACAGCAGCATGGAGCTTATCATGGCAGCCAGGGCTTCAATAGCGTCCTGGCTGCCATGGTAACCGATCGGAGCCCCAGCATTACACTGCTGGGGCTCCGATCGGAGGAGCAAGGGAGAGGGGATCCTGTGGAGGGGCGCACTGCGACTGGGGTGGGGGGGCCCTATGCGCCACCACTGGGGGGGGGGGCGCACTGCGCCACCAATGTCTGATACGGGGGGGCTTGGGGGGGCGCACTGCGCCACCAATGAAGCTTAATCTCACATTTATTCATATACAGGAGGCGGGAGCTGGCTGCAGGATCACATAGCCGGCTCCCGACCTCTATGAGCAGTAGCTGCGATCCGCGGCACCTGAGGAGTTAACTACCGCAGATCGCAGCTACAGCTCATAGAGGTCGGGAGCCGGCTATGTGATTCTGCAGCTCCCGCCTCCTGTATATGAATGAATGATAGATTAATCTTCATTGGTGGCGCAGTGGCCATAGCTCCTCCCCTCCTCCTGTCCCCTGTCCTTACATTGGCGGCAGCAGCAGCACAGGGGGAGGAGACACTGCTCCTTCTCCCCTGTGCTGCTAAGGGGAACACGGAGAGCGCTGTCAGCAGCGCGATCTGTGTTCCCCATATACACTATCGGAATATCGGCAAAATAGATGCCGATACCGATAGTGTTCAAAATCCTGAATATCGGCCGATAATATCGGTAAATCCGATAATCGGTCGATCCCTAGCCACAGCAGATAAATTCAGAGTGCATGTGAGGTTGCTGCTGGGATACATGAGTTTCTGATTCTCACAGGGATGATTACCGCTGAGAGCTCATTATGTATCTGGCCAGCGGCAGAGAGGCGGGCTTAGATAGCCCCATGGGCATCGGCCCACCGTGAAAAAGCCCTATCCGCCCCTGGGTAAGACCACTGATGTCAGGACTACAGCACTCATCAGGTATAAGGATTACATCCCAGCCATGTTGAATTACAGCATACATCAGACAGTAGGTCAGATTGATTTGAGGGTGGAAGGCCCCACCCCACCTCATTTCTGTTGTCCATGTGGGTAGAAGCTCGAGATAAAGTGAAAATACTGTCTTTGTGCCCCAGAAGCCATCACCAGTCTGAGTGGGAAGTCTCCATCAAAGCATAGAACAGTCACAGTGTTTATGTGTAGGAATCCAAGTGAATATCAATTCATTCCAGATCTGCGGCCTCTCAATGGAGACAAAGGCTCCTAGAGCAAATCCAGGGAGCCAAGACTGAGCTCCACGTCATGAAATCTGCTCCGTTACCTGAGAGGAGGAGAAGTTCTGCGATTTTATTGCAGCAAACAATTATGGCATTCTGGTGTGAAAGACGCACAATGTAATTACTCTGCATGTCTCATCGTAATCACCAGCGTCCTCTCACATTCCGCTCAGCTCCCCATCCTACAGGTAACAGGAGAATTTGGAAGAATGGCTGTCTTAAATGAGCTATTCCAACAACTACTGATAACAGTGATGGAGTAAAATGTGTTTCTAGTCGGGTATGATACAAGCATTTCATATTCTGGTCCTCATGGGAAGAACTTGTCTTGTGCTCACCTCCAGATGAGTAACATACTGTCTATAAAATGCCAAGAGCAAAAAAATATAACTACTATATTACTGTATACATGTACAACAATGTATACCCTTGTACCAAAATTGTTGTCGCTGAAATAACTTAAAACTGACAAAAGTGAAACTGAAAATCATATAATAAAAATCTGACATTGCTTTTGAATTGTAGTTCAACAGAACAATTTATAAAACAAACTAAGTCTGAGTTCACACCAGCGTTCAGGCTTTCCATTGTCTTGCTCTGTTATAGGAGCAGGAGAGCGGAAAGGATGGATTCGGCACATAACTTAGCCAAACGGAGCCTACGGACCCCGTAGACTATAATGGGGTCTGTTAGGTTTCCGCTCAGAGGAAGATTTTTGAAGCGTAGACAAAAGTCCTGCATGCACAACTTTTGTCTCCGCTTCAAAATTCTTCCTCTGAGCAGAAACCTAATGGACCCCATTATAGTCTACGGCAGGCATGTCCAAACTGCGGCCCTCCAGCTGTTGCAAAACTACAACTCCCAGCATGCCTGGATAGCTTACAGCTATTATGGCATGCTGGGAGTTGTAGTTTTGCAACAGCTGGAGGGCCACAGTTTGGACATGCCTGGTCTACGGGGTCCATAGGCTCAGTTCGGCTAAGTTATGTGCCGAATCCATCCTTTCCATTCTACTGCTTCTATAACGGAGCAAGAGAATGGAAAAGCTGAAGCTGATGTGAACTCAGCCTAATGAAACTGGTCTGGACAAAAATGATGGTACCCTAGTAAAGACTGACAATAATATGACCAATGGGGACATGTTAAAGGGTTTCTACCACCAGAAATACCGTTATGCAGCTGACTGACATTAACGATGCGCCCATGTCAGCACTACATAACAGTATGTTTCTAACATTAATCGCTGCGCCGTTTTTGTTAAAAAAAGCACTTTTATTATATGCTAATGAGCCTCTAGGTGCTATATGGGCGTAAAATCAGCACCTAGAGGCTCTGTCCACTCACCCTGTATTCCGCCCAGGTCCAGTGTTGTGCCCGCCCAGCTCCTCTTGCTTGATGCCACTGTTCCCTGCATCGTTGGCAAAATCCCGCGCCTGCGCCAGTCACTTCGGTCTTCGGCGCAGGCGCAGTGAGTGAAGGCCGCTCTCCTGATGCCGGCTTCCTCACTGTGACGTAGTCGGCGCAGGCGCGGTGAGGAAGCCGGCACCAGGATCGCATCATTCACTCACTGCTCCTGCGCCGAAGTGAGCAGCGCAGGCGCGGGAATTCGCCAACGTAGCAGGGAACTGTGGCATCAATCAAGAGGAGCTGGGCGGGCACAACACTGGACGTTTTAGGCATTGTTGCAATGGATCCACAAAATCCGGATGTCATCCGTTTTTTTTTTTGCAGACCGCAAAACACATAACGTCGTGTGTATGTAGCCTTATACTGAGAAAATTGAGAAGTCCAGCATCCATAAAAGTGAAGACTGTATTAAGATCAAATAAAATCCATAGGCATTTCAATCTTGCTATAATTAAGACCTGGCAACAGGTGTGTAAGCGTTACAGTTTTCCTGCTATGGATTTTACCCTGGGTTCACACCTGAGCGTTCTGAAAGGTGCGCTCTGTATGCGCGATTGTACCGGCGTTTACAATCGCGCATACAGAGACAAGCGAACGCCCCAAAGAAGCTCAAGTGCGTAGGGCGTTTTTCAGCGCATTACAACGCGCTGTAAAACGCTCAAGTGTGAACCAGGGCCATAGGGAAGCATTGGTTTTCATGCGTTCAGCGTTTTACAGCACGTTTGAACGCGCTGTAAAACGCTCAGGTGTGAACCCAGCGTTATGCAATCCTAATACAGCTTTCAATTTTATGATTGCTGGCTTTCTTCTCCATTTTTGCTTTTGAAGTGCATCCCATGTACAGCCATCTATCATATTGCCATCTATGTACAAGAATATAACTACTATAATACTACCTCCTATGTATAAGAATATAACTACTACAATACTGCATCCTATGTACAAGAATATAACTACTATAATACTGCCCCCTATGTACAAGAATATAACTACTATAATACTGCTCCTATGTACAAGAATATAACTACTACAATACTGTCCCTATATACAGTCCTGATCAAAAGTTTAAGACCTCTTGAAAAATGGCAAAAAAAAACATATTTTACCTTGTTGGATCTTAACAAGGTTCCAAGCAGAACTTCAACATGCAACAAGAAGAAATGGGAGTGCGACAAAACATTTTTTGCGCATTCAATTTAATGAAAACAATGAATAAACTGAAACAGGTTGTTTTTCAGCTGATCAAAAGTTTAGGACCACATGCCTTTAAAAGGCCAAATCTGTGCAAAGATGTGGATTCATTGTCATTTTCTATCAGGTAGTCACACGTTGTGATGGCAAAGGAAAAAAAACTCTACCTTTTTGAACGTGGTCGGGTTGTTGAACTGCATAGGCAGGGTCTCTCACAGCGCGCCATCGCTGCTGAGGTGGGACGCAGTAAGACAGTTATTTGGAATTTCTTAAATGATCCTGAGGGTTATGGAACAAAAAAGTCAAGTGGAAGACCCAAAAAAATGTCATCAGCACTGAGCCGGAGGATCCAATTGGCTGTCCGTCAAGACACTGGACGATCCTCGACCCAAATTAAGGCCCTTACTGGTGCTGACTGCAGCCCCATAACCATCAGACGCATCTGAGACTGAAGGGCTTCAAAAACAAAAAACGTCTTCAAAGACCTCGTCTCCTTGAATGCCACAGAACTGCTTGTTTGGACTTTGCAAGAGAGCACCAAACATGGGACATTCAAAGGTGGAAGAAAGTTTTATTCTCTGAGGAGAAAAAATGTAACTTTGATGGTACTGATGGTTTCCAATGTTACTGGCATGACAAGCAGATCCCACCTGAGATGTTTTCTACGCGCCACAGTGGAGGGGGCGCCATAATGGTCTGGGGTGCTTTTTCTTTGAGTGGAACAATGGAGCTTTAGGAAGTGCAGGGGCGTCAAACGGCCGCTGGCTATGTCCAGATGTTGCAGAGAGCATTCCTCATGACTGAGGGCCCTCGTCTGTGTGGTAACGACTGGGTTTTTCAACAGGACAACGCTACAGTACACAATGCCCGCAGGACAAGGGACTTCTTCCAGGAGAATAACGTCACTCTTTTGGCCCATCCTGCGTGTTCCCCTGATCTAAATCCAATTGAGAACCTTTGGGGATGGATGGCAAGGGAAGTTTACAAAAATGGACAACAGTTCCAGACAGTAGATGGCCTTCGTGCGTCCGTCTTCACCACTTGGAGAAATGTTCCCCCTCACCTTATGGAAACGCTTGCATCAAACATGTTGAAACGAATTTTGGAAGTGATAAACAATAACGGCGGAGCTACTCATTACTGAAATCATGTTTGGAAGTTTGATTTCTGTTTTGGGGGGGTTTAGTTTTTTTGGGAGGTGTGGTCCTAAACTTTTGATCAGTTGAAAAACAGTTTATTCGTTGTTTTCATTAAATTGAATGCTCCCATTTTTTTTTCTCACTCCCATTTCTTCTGGCTGCATGTTGAAGCTCTACTTGGAACCTTTTTAAGATCCAGCCATGCTAAATATGATTTTTTGCCATTTTTCAAGTGGTCTTAAACTTTTGATCAGGACTGTACAAAAAAAATAACTACTATAATACTGCCTCCTATGTATAACAATATAACTGCTACAATACTGCCCCTATATACAAGAATATACCTACTATAATACTGTCCTCTCTGTACAAGAATATAACTACTACAATACTGCCCCTATATACAAGAATATAACTACTATATTACTGTCCCTGTATACAAGGATATAACTACTATAATACTGTCCTCTCTGTACAAGAATATAACTACTATAATACTTCTCCTATGAACAAGAATATAACTAGTATAATACTGAATACTATGTACAAAAATATAACTGCTTTAATATTGCCCCCTATGTACAAGAATATATCTACTATAATTCTGCCTTTATGTACAATAATATAACTACTATAATACTGTCTCCAATGTAAAGGAATGTAACTACTATAATAATATATTACAAGTAATATAGTACAATAATAATAATGTACAAGAATATAATGACTATAATTAACCCAATGCATGCGCAGACCTTTAAAAATGCAAAAAAAATTAATACCGGATCAGTTTTTCCGGATGACACTGGAGAGATGGAACCGGTATTGCAATGCATTTGTCATCCGGATCCGTCTGACAAATGCCATCCTTTTGCGTCTGGATTGCCAGCGACGGACCTGCCTGCCGGAATCCTCTGCCACAAGTGTGAAAGTACCCTAACAGTGTAAGAGATATATGTTTCTCCTATAGGACCCACAGTATGGCGGTTTTATGCTGAATTGTTCATATCTTTCATCTGAGACTTTCAACCTTGACACAATGCATTTCACCATAAATACAGTAAGTACTATAAGAAAAATACGAAGGGTCCATAATGACTGTGCCGTCATGTTGGCTACAGCACTTTGTATAAAAGCTTATTCGGAGCACAGGTCAATATGTGAAACAGTACATAGAAAATTCAGCTCCTACATTTACTGTATATATATATATACTACATGATATACTATATCAACATACTACCTATATACTATGAGGTTTACTACATCTATATACTACAAGGTATACTACATGATATACTATATCAACATACTACCTATTAATTGTTTATATATTTTATATGTAAAATTGGGAAAGGGGATGATTTATACTTAAAGGGAGTCTTTCACCTAAAATGACCATTATACACCACAAACATGATGATATCCATTACATTCCCCATATTATAATCTTACCTTTCATATTGCTGTCCGTCGCCTATTCTCTCTTAAAAACGCTTTTAATCCATATGCTAAATAGGTTCTGAAGGTGCCCAGGGGCGGCGTTTATGCGGCCGGTGCCCAGGCTCCACGGCGCTGTTCAAATCAAACCCCTCCCCTTTCACCCCTCTGGCCCGCCCTCGGTTCTTGAGATACCATCCTCCAGTCAATGACAGATCCGGCGCCTGCGCACTCCATTACCCACTAGGGCAGAGGCAGCAGAGCGTTTAATCCGCATGCGCCGGCCCGATCTAGCCGGCGGAAGTAAACTGCCAAAATATCGGGATGTACGGGCCGGCGCATGCACATTAAACGCTCTGCTGCCTCTGCCCTAGTGGGTAATGGAGTGCGCAGGCGCAGGCGCCGGATTTGTCATTGACTGAAGGATGCTATCTCAAGAACCGAGGGCGGGCCAGAGGGGTGAAAGGGGAGGGGTTTGATTTGAACAGCGCCGTGGAGCCTGGGCACCGGCCGCATAAACGCCGCCCCTGGGCACCTTCAGAACCTGATTAGCATATGGATTAAAAGCGTTTTTAAGAGAGAATAGGCGACGGACAGCAATATGAAAGGTAAGATTATAATATGGGGAATGTAATGGATATCATCATGTTTGTGGTGTATAATGGTCATTTTAGGTGAAAGACTCCCTTTAATAGTTTAGTGTTTGTGGTTTACTTACTATTAGCCCCCTTAGGGGCTGGAACCCTTGTCCTATTCACCCTAATAGAGCTCTATCAGGGTTAATAGGACCTCACACTCTTCCTGTTGCCCTGGGCTTTGTGCACACAGCAGCAGGGAGCTTACTATAGCAGCCAGGGCTTCAGAAGCATCCTGGCTGCCATGGTAACCAATCAGAGCCCCAGGATTACACTGCTGGGCTCCGATCGGAACTGCCACTGAACCACCATTGAAGAGGGGGAGGGGACCCTGAACCACCATTGAAGAGGGGGAGGGGACCCTGTGGCCACTGCCACCATTGACTTTAATACTTAGGGGTTGAGCGCGATTACGTCATCAAAGGTCCTTTGGCAGGTCCTGAAAGAAGAAGATGCCGGCTGCGTGAACAACAAAATGAGGTGAGTTATTTATTTTTATTTTTTTAACCCCTAAAGCCACATTTTAGTAAGAATTCTGTATTCAGAATGCTATTATTTTCCCTTATAACCATGTTATAAGGGAAAATAATACAGTAAATTGACTTTTATCAATTTACTTACTTACATCATCTTCTAGCAAACATGCATGAAAATCACACCACATCCGCACTTCCTTGCGATTTTCACACAGACCCATTTATTTTTATGGTGCCTGCGTTACGTGAAAAACGCACAATATAGAGCATGCTGCGATTTTCACACAACGCACAAGTGATGCGTGAAAATCAGCGCTCATGTGAACAGCCCCATAGAAATGAATGGGTCAGGATTCAGTGCGGGTGTAATGCGTTCACCTCACGCATTGCACCCGCACGGAATTCTCGCCCGTGTGAAAGGGGCCTAAAGGAATGACACAACACAGAATCATATGTATAGAAGCTCCAGAATTGTTATTACACATAATATACTCACACCACATGTCACTATATATCGTACATTATATTCTCATATCACATGTCACTATATACCGCACATAATATTCTCATATCACATGTCACTATATACCACACATAATATTCTCATATCACATGTCAGTATATACAGTACATAATATTCTCATATCAGATGTCACTATATACCGCACATAATATTCTCATATCACATGTCACTATATCGCACATGGAGAATAATTCAATGGTAAATCCCAAATGATCACAGCACTCAGCAATATTCTGGCTTATTATAGGGTGCACGTCACGGTTCTGTTCCTGACTCCACCTCAGGATCCACACTTGTTATATACGCAAATAGACAGCACTCCAAATGGTAGATATGCAAATTAGCATATTTATTCAGCCGGACATGATGGTACACATATTGTATACCTTCATGTCCGGCTGAATAAATACACTAATTTGCATATCTACCATTTGGAGTGCTGTCTATTTGCATATATAACTATATATCGCACATAATAGTCTCACTAGAGATGAGCGAATTTCATGTTATGAAATTCGTTCACGCTTCGTTTGGTGGTAAAAGCAGAATTGCGTTATGGATTCCGATACCACAGACCATAACGTAATTCTATGACGGAATGCATAACGGAATGCCTTTAGAGGCCTTCCGTTATTCATTCCGTCATAATAGAAGTCTATGGCCTGCATAACGAATTCTCGCATCACATGTCACTATATACTGCATATAATGTAATATTCTGATATCACATGTCACTATATACCGCACATACTGTAATATTCTCATATCACATGTCACTATATACTGCACATATTGTAATATTCTCATATCACATGTCACTATATACAGCACATACTGTAATATTCTCATATCACACTGTATACTGCACATACTGTAATAGTCTCATATCACATGTCACTATATACTGCACATACTGTAATATTCTCAAATCACATGTCACTATATACCGCACATACTGTAATATTCTCATATCACACTGTATACTGCACATACTGTAATATTCTCAAATCACATGTCACTATATACCGCACATACTGTAATATTCTCATATCACACTATATACTGCACATCCTGTAATATTCTCATATCACACTATATACTGCACATACTGTAATATTCTCATATCACATGTCACTATATACTGCACATACTGTAATATTCTTATATCACATGTCACTATATACCGCACATACTGTAATATTCTCATATCACATGTCACTATATACCGCACATACTGTAATATTCTCATATCACACTATATACTGCACATACTGTATTATTCTCATATCACATGTCACTATATACTGCACATACTGTAATATTCTTATATCACATGTCACTATATACCGCACATACTGTAATATTCTCATATCACATGTCACTATATACCGCACATACTGTAATATTCTCATATCACACTATATACTGCACATCCTGTAATATTCTCATATCACATGTCACTATATACTGCACATACTGTAATATTCTTATATCACATGTCACTATATACCGCACATACTGTAATATTCTCATATCACACTATATACTGCACATCCTGTAATATTCTCATATCACACCATATACTGCACATACTGTAATATTCTCATATCACACTATATACCACACATAATACTCTCACATCACATGTCACTATATACTGCACATATTATTCTCATATCACATGTCACTATATACCGCAGAAAGTACTCTCGTAAAGAAGAGACAAATGGTACAAATATGAATCCAAATTAATCATCAGACCAACATAACGTCACTACACATTATAGAAATGTACACAATACAATAAGGCAACCACATATCTACCGGGATGGGAATTAAACTAAGCAGTGTAATGACAGATGCTGTGCACGTCAATCAGGTGTCCAGATGTAGCAGAGCTGAACTAGTCGTTCCGTCTTTTGGACTCTATCATGATAAACCTCTGAGATAGAATAATCCAGTATGTATGTAAAATCAAAAAGAACATATGATATTTCCACATCAAGATGATTTGAGACAAACTACATACTATCCTACCACAGTCCGACCCAGCACTTCTACACATACAGGTGAAACTTGAAAAATTAAAATATTGTGCAAAGTTCATTTATTTTAGTAATGCAACTTAAAAGTTAAAACTAACCTATGAGAGACTCATTACATGCAAAGCGAGATATTTCAAGCCTTTATTTGGTATAATTTGGATGATTATGGCTTACAGATTATGAAACCCCAAAGTCACAATTATGAGGTCCCCTTTGCTCAGGGGGTCTGGATTATTAGCTGACTAGAGTGTGACACTTTGAGCCCAGAATATTGAATCTTTTCACAAAATTCTAATTTTAAGCTGCATTAATGCAATTCCTTTTAATTTGCATTACTGAAATAAATGGACTTTTGCACGATATTCTAATTGTTCGAGTTTCACCTGTAGGTGAAAGTTCATGAGGGCCCTGACATTGGAGATATTTCCTAACTAGAAAAATAACCTCAGTGTGTCATTCTAATATATATACCAAGAATATATATATCGTACCAAGCAAGCAATCTTGTAATGTCCACAAAGACGTGTTGTCTAGGACTAGATGCAGCCAGATTCACCACTCATGACAGTCCAGAAGATAAAGACCACCTATGACAGTCCAGATATTCTAGAGTGATGATGTCCTGTGCGGTAAATCGAACACATTGATGTTTTAGGATTTGTGTTCTACAGATGTAGCAGGGCTGAATTTGTCATTTAACTGCATTGGGATATCTCACTTCTACATCTCTACCACACAGTATTAGGTGTCACTGAAAAAATGGACATGGTTATAAACAAAATAGGTATCATAATGGAAAAGCTTGTTTAAGATATCATTCACCATGCTCCCTCATAGCATTTTATGAATGAAACCAACCATCATTTAGCTAACCAGCACATCATATGCGAAAGCCTCATCATACCTTATGTAGAAGACTGAACAGGGGTTCCTACTAAGACCACTCCATCCAAATGTTAAGTAGATGAGTCTTTTAGGACTGTTTTTTCCATGATGACACAGTTAATCTCAAGTTGATGTTCTTGTCCTTGGATGAAGGTTTGCAGGCTCCAAAAGGAGAAGAAATAATTGGAATACCAAAGATGAAGTCTGTACTAGAGCTGCTCCTATTGTTAAGTGTTGAGGGACTTGACCACAGTGGTCATGGAACTTCAGGTTCAGCAATGACACTTCTGAGAAGACCTCAAGGAAAATATTGACCTGTGCATGTTAATGGATGATGCTCAATGGAACATGCTAATGTGAATCTGTGGGTCTCAGAAGACTCTTCATTACAGTCTGCTGGCCCTGTGATGTCTCTTTGGAGGGGTCTTAACAATCGGAATGTTATCAAACTCTGAAGTTCTGATGTCTACACAAATCTCATATGAAGAACACTAAAACTGTCCTATAATTATGTAGGCGAGGTGTCGGTAAACAAGGGGATTGGCAGCTGAGTGATCGGGAAAAGGAAAATCTGTAGATAAAGGATCTCTAACAGAATGACTTTCAGATGATAGATCTAATGATAGGGTATGGTCAGAGATGGGTTAATAGCTGAGTGTTCTGTAGAGTAAGCACCTCTAGTTAGGTGATTTGTAGATGTGGGCTCTCTATATGTATAGGACATAGAGAAATGGCTTGTGGGAGGTGGACTACATGTAGCAGGTCTGTAGATGACGAGTTAAAGGGTCCTGTAAATAAGGGGTCTGAAGTTGTTTGATCTGCTGATTACGAATCTTTAAATGATGCTGTCTTTAGTTAAGGCTTGTAAAGAAGGTAAGACTTTAGATGAGTTGTCACTAGATAAAGGACGTGTTTACACAATGAGTCTAAAGTTTACTGGTAAAAATGAAGGGACTACATTTAAGTGGTCTAGAAAAAAATGGGTCTTTAGATGACTGTCTGTAGGTAAGTGTTATATAGATGAGGGTATATAGTTGGGTTATCTGAAGATGAAGGATTTATAGTTGGGTTATCTGTAGGTGTGGGGTCTATACTTGGGTTATATGTACATGAGGGGGTCTATAACTGAGTTATCTGTAAATGAGAAGTCTGTAGCTAGGTTATGTGTAGATGAGGAGTTTATAGTTAGGCAATCTGTAGATGAAGGATCTGTTGTTGGGTTATCTGTAGATGAGGGGTTATCTACAGTGTACTTATGTGTAGACTATGGCTCTATAGCTGGGTTATCTGTGGATGAGGGATCTATAGTTGTGTTAATTGTAAATGAGAAGCTAAGGTTTCCTGTAGATGATGGGTTTATATAGGCTGTGTGTAAATGTGGATCTATAGTTACCTAAAGGCGGGTCTGAAGTTGGTTCTTTACATGAGATGTCTATATTGGTAGATAGGGGTCTATTGTTCACTATGTTTTTTTAAGGGATCTACAGCTCAGTCATCAGTAAATGAGGGTGCACAGTTGCTTGTTCTTTGAGAAGTCTATAGTTGTAGATAAAGCATCTGTAGCTGAGTTGTCAATGGCTGAAGGGTCTATAAGTATAGATGCGGGTCCATAATGGTAGACAATGGTCTAAAGGTGTAGATGAAGGGTCTATAATTGCAGATGAATGCTGTAGTCTAGGACTCTGTAGTTGTAGTGTGGGGGTACTATGGATAAGGGCTCTATGGTTATAGATGAGTGGTCTCAAGCTGTAAAGGGGGTCTATAGTCATAAAGGGCTGTCCTTTGGATGAAAGTTATAGAAGGGGGTCCTGTGATGAGGGCTCTGTATTAGTATCTAGGGAGCAGATATGGGTCCTGAGGATGAGAGCTGGATAGTTGTAGATGAGGGCTCTATATTAGTAGATGAGGATCTATAGCTGCAGGTAGAGGAGAACTTGTGGATGAGGGGTCTACAGTTGTTGATGTGGTCCTGTAGATGAGATGTATCTATACATGTATATGAGAAAAGCTCCAGCAAATGTTCTTTAGGTCTCCAGACCGCCGATGCTGAGGACTTCTCCAGGGTGGAACGTTTTCTAGATCCAGGGACTGCCTGCGGTTGTCAGGCCAGGCTGTAGGGCTCTATCTCCCGGCCTGTGCCTCACACTCAGCCTCGGAGCTCTCGTGACTGTAGCCGGGGCTCCCCCTCCAGATCTGGTCGCCAGCTGCAGACCCTCAGCTCCAGGCTTGCATGCTCGGCCCGGGATTGTTGCAGATCGCTTCCGTCTTCAGCACCACGGAGAGCCGGGCAGAAAACCCACAGAGTCCGGAACTGGCAGGAAGAATGAGGGACTGGAGGAGCAAGACTACCGGGCTCAGGAGCTCGGATCCGGCGAGAAGCGGCAGACAGGACGCGGGGGCACTGGAGAAGCAGATCCGGGAAGTGCGGGGCTCCTGCCGGTCACAGGGAAGTAGAGCACAGGGTTATCCAGCGTCTCCTCTCCAGTCCTGAGCTCACCCAGCTCTGCCTGCTCCGCTCACTGCATCCCCCACTTCTAGCAGCTGCATCTCCCCCTCCCTGCCTGCTGCTCCGTTCCAACCCTCCGTCAGCTGCTGTGTCCCACCCCCTGTATATCCTCCTATCATTGCTTATCGGTATATCCTCCTACCCCACCCCCTGTATATCCTCCTATCATTGCTTATCGTTATATCCTCCTATCCCACCCCCTGTATATCCTCCTATCCCTCCTTATTGGTATATCCTCCTATCCCACCCCCTGTATATCCTCCTATCCCTCCATATCTGCACATCCTCCTATCCCACCCCCTGTATATCCTCCTATCCCACCCCCTGTATATCCCCCTATCCCTCCTTATCGGTATATCCTCCTATCCCACCCCCTGTATATCCTCCTATCCCTCCTTATCGGTATATCCTCCTATCCCACCCCCTGTATATCCTCCTATCCCACCCCCTGTATATCCTCCTATCCCTCCTTATTGGTATATCCTCCTATCCCACCCCCTGTATATCCTCCTAGCCCTCGTTATCTGTATATCCTCCTACCCCACCCCCTGTATATCCTCCTATCCCTCCTTATTGGTATATCCTCCTATCCCACCCCCTGTATATCCTCCTATCTCACCCCCTGTATATCCTCCTATCCCTCCTTATCGGTATATCCTTCTATCCCACCCCCTGTATATCCTCCTATCCCTTCTTATCAGTATATCCACCTATCCCCCCCTATATATTCTCCTATCCCTCCTTATCTGTACATCCTACTATCCCACCCCCTGTATATCCCCCTACCCCTTCTTATCAGTATATCCTCCTACCCCCCCCCCCCTTTATATCCTCCTATCCCTCCTTATCTGTATATCCTCCTAGGAGCCCACCCCCTGTATATCCTCCTATCCCTCCTTATCTGTATATCCTTCTATTCCACCCTCTGTATATCCCCCTATCCCTCCTTATCTGTATATCCTCCTATCCCACCCCCTGTATATCCTCCTATCCCTCCTTATCTGTACATCCTCCTATCCCACCCCCTGTATATCCTCCTATCCCTCCTTATCTGTATATCCTCCTATCCCACCCCCTGTATATCCTCCTATCCCACCCCCTGTATATCCTCCTATCCCTCCTTATCTGTACATCCTCCTATCCCACCCCCTGTATATCCTCCTATCCCACCCCCTGTATATCCTCCTATCCCTCCTTATCGGTATATCCTCCTATCCCACCCCCTGTATATCCCCCTATCCCTCCTTATCGGTATATCCTCCTATCCCACCCCCTGTATATCCTCCTATCCCTCCTTATCTGTACATCCTCCTATCCCACCCCCTGTATATCCTCCTATCTCACCCCCTGTATATCCTCCTATCCCTCCTTATCAGTATATCCTTCTATCCCACCCCCTGTATATCCTCCTATCCCTTCTTATCAGTATATCCACCTATCCCCCCCTTTATATTCTCCTATCCCTCCTTATCTGTACATCCTACTATCCCACCCCCTGTATATCCTCCTATCCCTCCTTATCTGTATATCCTCCTATCCCACCCCCTGTATATCCCCCTATCCCACCCCTGTATATCCTCTTATCCCACCCCCTGTATATCCCCTATCCCTTCTTATCAGTATATCCTCCAATTCCACCCCTGTATATCCTTCTATCCCACCCCCTGTATATCCTCCTATCCCTCCTTATCTGTATATCCTCCTATCCCACCCCCTGTATATCCTCCTATCCCCCCTTATCTGTATATCCTCCTATCCCACCCCCTGTATATCCTCCTATCCCTCCTTATCTGTATATCCTCCTATCCCACCCCCTGTATATCCCCCTATCCCTTCTCATCAGTATATCCTCCAATTCCACCCCTGTATATCCTTCTATCCCACCCCCTGTATATCCTCCTATCCCTCCTTATCTGTATATCCCCTTATCCCTTTTCATCAGTATATCCTCCAATTCCACCCCTGTATATCCTCCTATCCCACCCCCTGTATATCCTCCTATCCCACACCCTGTATATCCTCCTATTCCACCCCCTGTATATCCCCCTATCCATTCTTATCAGTATATCCTCCAATTCCACCCCCTGTATATCCTTTTATCCCACCCCCTGTATATCCCCCTATCCCTCCTTATCTGTATATCCTCCTATCCCACCCCCTGTATATCCTCCTATGCCCTCCCCCCGTATATCATCCTGTCCCTACTTATATGTATATCCTCCTATCCCACCCTCTGTATATCCTTCTATCCCACATCCTGTATTTTATCCTATCCCCCTATATCTCCTACCCCTCTTTATCTGTATATCTTCCTATCCCTCCTTATCTGTATATCCTTCTATCCCTCCCCCATATATCTTCCTATGCCTCCTTATCTGTATATACTCATATCCCTCCCCCCATATATCTTCCTATCCCTCCTTATCTGTATATCCTCCTACCACCCCCTGTATATCCTACTACCCCTCCTTATCTGTATATCCTCCTATCCCACCCCCTGTATATCCTCTCATCCCTCCTTATCTGAATATCCTCCTATCCCACCGCCTGTATATCCTCCTCTCCCACCGCCTGTATATCCTCCTATCCCACCACCTGTACATCCCCCTATCCTACCCCCTGTATATCCTCCTATTCCCCCTATATCCTCCTTATCTGTATGTCCTATCCCACCCCTTGTATATCGTTCTATCCCACCCCCTGTATATCCCCCTATCCCTCCTTATCAGTATATCCTCCAATCCCACCCCCTGTATATCCTCCTATGCCCTCCCCCCGTATATCTTCCTGTCCCTACTTATCTGAATATCCTCCTATCCCACCGCCTGTATATCCTCCTCTCCCACCGCCTGTATATCCTCCTATCCCACCACCTGTACATCCCCCTATCCTACTCCCTGTATATCCTCCTATTCCCCCTATATCCTCCTTATCTGTATGTCCTATCCCACCCCTTGTATATCGTTCTATCCCACCCCCTGTATATCCCCCTATCCCTCCTTATCAGTATATCCTCCAATCCCACCCCATGTATATCCTCCTATGCCCTCCCCCCGTATATCTTCCTGTCCCTACTTATATGTATATCCTCCTATCCCACCCCCTGTATATCCTTCTATCCCACATCCTGTATTTTATCTTATCCCCCCTATATCTCCTACCCCTCTTTATCTGTATATCTTCCTATCCCTCCTTATCTGTATAGCCTTCTATCCCTCCCCATATATCTTCCTATGCCTCCTTATCTGTATATACTCATATCCCTCCCCCCATATATCTTCCTATCCCTCCTTATCTGTATATCCTCCTACCACCCCCTGTATATCCTACTACCCCTCCTTATCTGTATATCCTCCTATCCCACCCCCTGTATATCCTCTCATCCCTCCTTATCTGAATATCCTCCTATCCCACCGCCTGTATATCCTCCTCTCCCACCGCCTGTATATCCTCCTATCCCACCACCTGTACATCCCCCTATCCTACCCCCTGTATATCCTCCTATTCCCCCTATATCCTCCTTATCTGTATGTCCTATCCCACCCCTTGTATATCGTTCTATCCCACCCCCTGTATCTCCTCTTACTCCTCCTTATCTGTATATCCTTCTATCCCACTCCCCGTATATCCTCCCATCCCTCCCTATCTGTATATCATCCTATCCAACCCCCTGTATATCCTCCTATTCCCCCGTATATCTTCCTATCCCTCCTTATCTGTATATCCTCCTATCCCACCCACTGTATATCCTCCTATCCCTCCTTATCTGTATATCCTCCTATGCCACCCCCTGTATATCCTCCTATCCCTCCTTATCTGTATATCCTCCTATCCCACCCCCTGTATATCCTCCTATCCCTCCTTATCTGTATATCCTCCTTTCCCACCCCCTGTATATCCTCCTATCCCACCCCTATATATCCTCTTATCCCACCCCCTGTATATCCCCCTATCCCTTCTTATCAGTATATCCTCCAATTCCACCCCCTGTATATCCTTCTATCCCACCCCCTGTATATCCCCCTATCCCTTCTTATCAGTATAGCCTCCAATTCCACCCCCTGTATATCCTCCTATCCCACCCCCTGTATATCCTCCTATCCCACCCCCTGTATATCCTCCTGTCCCACCCCCTGTATATCCCCCTATCCCTTCTTATCAGTATATCCTCCAATTCCACCCCCTGTATATCCTTCTATCCCACCCCCTGTATATCCCCCTATCCCTTCTTATCAGTATATCCTCCAATTCCACCCCCTGTATATCCTTCTATCCCACCCCCTGTATATCCCCCTATCCCTCCTTATCAGTATATCCTCCAATCCGACCCCCTGTATATCCTCCTATGCCCCCCCCCATATATCTTCCTGTCCCTACTTATATGTATATCCTTCTATCCCACCCTCTGTATATCCTTCTATCCCACATCCTGTATTTTATCCTATCCCCCCTATATCTCCTACCCCTCTTTATCTGTATATCTTCCTATCCCTCCTTATCTGTATATCCTTCTATCCCTCCCCCATATATCTTCCTATGCCTCCTTATCTGTATATACTCATATCCCTCCCCCCATATATCTTCCTATCCCTCCTTATCTGTATATCCTCCCCCTGTACATCCCACCCCTTGTATATCGTTCTATCCCACCCCCTGTATATCCTACTACCCCTCCTTATCTGTATATCCTCCTATCCCACCCCCTGTATATCCTCTCATCCCTCCTTATCTGAATATCCTCCTATCCCACCGCCTGTATATCCTCCTATCCCACCGCCTGTATATCCTCCTATCCCACCACCTGTACATCCCCCTATCCTACCCCTGTATATCCTCCTATTCCCCCTTTATCCTCCTTATCTGTATGTCCTATCCCACCCCTTGTATATCGTTCTATCCCAACCCCTGTATCTCCTCCTACACCTCCTTATCTGTATATCCTTCTATCCCACTCCCCGTATATCCTCCCATCCCTCCCTATCTGTATATCCTCCTATCCCACCCCCTGTATATCTTCCTATTCCCCTGTATATCTTCCTATCCCTCCTTATCTGTATATCCTCCAATCCCACCCCCTGTATATCGTCCTATCCCTCCTTATCTGTATATCCTGTGGCTGGGCCACGGTCACAATGAACGGGCACCGACCATGGGCCAGCCACATGCGGATTGCGACCCCATTCACTTGAATGGGGTCGGCGATCCGTCCGTTCCGCAAAAAGATAGGACAACTTCTATCCTTTTGCGGAACGAAAGCACAGAACGGAAACCCACGAAAGCACTCCGTAGTGCCTCCGTTTCGTTCCGCACCACATCTCTGTATTCGCATACCCATTCAAGTGAATGGGTCCACATCCGTGATGCGGAATGCACACGGCCGGTGACCCGTGTATTGCGGACTAGCCATATGTGGTCGTGTGCAAGAGGCCTTATCTGTATTTCCTCCTATCCCTCCTTATCTGTATATCCTTATATCCCTCCTTATCTGTATATCCTCATTAGGCGAGGTGAGGCGATCGCCTCAGTCGGCGCGGCCCTGGTGACAAGTGGGGGGCGGCGGCAAAGCACAGGAAGATGAGCATTTCTATTGTGGAAGTGCTCATCTCCATAGTCATCTGTATCGCAGTCCTCAGGACAGAGATACAGATGGATCTCTGCATATCCTCCTATCCCACATCCCCTGTATATTCTCCTCTCCCTCCTTCCCTGTATATCCTCTTATTCCTACTTTTCTGTATATTTTCCTTTTTCAACCTCCCCTGTATATCCTCCTATTGTACCCCCTTGTATATTCTCATAGTGTTCCCTGTATATCCAACTGTCCCTGCTTTCCTGTATATCCTCCTATCCCTCCTTTCCTTTATATCCTTCTATCCCACCCCCTGTATATCCTTATATCCCACCTTCCTTGTATATCCTCCTATCCTCTCTTGTATATCCTTCAATTCCTCCTTCGCTGTGTATCCTATCTGTCCTTCCCTGTATATCCTTCTCTCCCTCCTTCCCTGTATATCCTCCTATTCCCTCCTCTCCCGTATATCCCTCCATCCCACATTACCATTATATCATCCTATCCCCTTCTCTCCTGTATATCCATATATACCTCCTATCTCACCTCTCTGGGTTATTTGCCTATTCTTCCTCCCCTGTATTTCCTCTTATTCTCTTCTCTCCTGAATATTCCTCCATTCTTCCTTCCCTGTATATCCTCCTATCCCTCTTTGCCTGTGTATCCTCTTATCCCCTCTGCCCCTATATTTTCTTTTATCCCTCCTTCCCTGTATAACCTCTTATCCGCTCCTCCCATTTATATTCTTTCATCTCTTGTTCCCTGTATATCATTATGTCTCTGCTTCCCTGTATATCCTCCTATCTTTCCTTCCCTGTAATTCCTTGTATCCATCCTCCCATGTATTTCCTACTATCTCTTGTTCTCTATATTCTCTCCTATCCCACCTCCCCTGTATATCCCGTTATACCTAATTCCCTGTACAGTATATTCCTCTATCCCTTCTTTCCTGTGTATCCTCCTATCCTTCCTTCCATGAATACTCTCTTATTCACTATTCCCTGTATATATCCTCTCTTCGCCCTTCCCTGTATATCCACCTATTCTACCTTATCTGACTTTCTCGAATCCCTCTTTTTTTATAAATATATATCCCCATCTCTTCTTCACTATATATCCTTGTATTGATTTTTCCCTGTATATCCTGCTATCACCCTTTCTTGCATTCTCTGCTATCCTCCACCCCCACCTTTCTTTCTACCCCCCTGCCCTGTGTATCCTCCTGTCCTTCCTTTGCTTTATGTTCTCCTATCCTCTCCTGTATATCCTCCAATCCCTACTTTGCTGTATATCCACCTATCCCTCCTTCCTTGTATATCCTGCTATCCCTCCTCTTCTATGTATCTTCCCATCACTCCTTCCCGGAATATTCTCCTATCCACTCTTCCCTGTATACCCTCCTTTTCATGATTCCCTTTATATCTACCTATCCTACCTTATCCGACTCTCAATATCCCTCCTTTTCTATATATACCCCCTTCTCTTCTTCCCTATATGCCCTCCTTCCCTGTTTATCTTTGTATTGATTTTTCACTGTATATCCTGCTACCACCCATCCTCGCCTATGCTTCTATTCCCCTCCCCTGTATATCCTCTTATCCCTCCTTCCCTGTATATCCTCCTAACTCTTCTCTCCTGTATATTTTGCTATACCTCCTTCTCCCCGTATATTTTCCAGGATATTCACCTGTCCCTCCCCTCCTACACTGAATTCTTCTTTCAAAACCTGCAAAAGGACCTTTGATGACATTCAGCGCAGGTCTTGCTGAATGAAGATAAATTATTTCTATCTTCATTCAGCAGAACCTGCACTCACGTCACTGCGCTCACCACATGGCGATTACGTCATCAAAGGTCCTTTTGCAGGTCCTGAAAGTAGAAGCAAGAAGACGATGCCAGCTGCGCGATCAATTGGATAAGGTGAGTTAATTTTTTTTCTTTTTTTAACCCCTCAATCCACATTTTAGTAAGCATTCTGTTCACCTCACGCATTGCACCCGCGTAGAATTTTCGCCCGTGTGAAAGGGACCTAATACTGTTCTAAATACAGGAATAACTTATACTGCCTATATCTACATGATTATAACCATTATATAATAAGAATATAGGTACTATACCACCCTTTGTACTGGAATATAACTAATATAATACTGCCCTCTATGTATAAGAATATAGCTACTATAATACAGCCACTAAGTACAAGAATATAACTACCATTATACTTCTCCCTATGTACAAGAATATAACTGCTATAATACTGCCCTATGTACAATAATACAACTGCTATAATACTGCCCCCTATGTACAAGAATATAACTAACACTGCACTTTATGCACAAGAATATAAATACTATAATACTGCCTCCAATGATACAGCCAGTCTACATCTCCTCACTTTATGTCAGTGTTGCGAAGTAGAATTTCATCTGACCAGTGGCGTACTAAGGGGGGGCATGGGGGGCGGTCCGACCTGGCTGCCGGCTTTCAAGTGGGTGCCAGAAGCAATAAGTGCTTCCATTAATACAGATGAGCCTCAGGGAGCTGAGTCCTGTCACTCACCGCTCAGCTCCCAGCGCTCCTCCCCTCCTTCAGGCCGGCGGCGCTCTGAATGGTGAAGCAGGAAGACTTCTCCCCGCTCCACCATTCAGCCTGCAGGCACAGATCGTGCTGCCAGCTGGTGTGGGTGGAGCCTGCAGCTGGAAATCTGTATAAGTCATGCCCACACAGTGCTGCAGCGCGATCTGTGCATGCAGGGAAGAGAGGTATGTGAGCTTCAGGAACGGGACAAGGTGAGTAGTTACTGTTTTTCACAGTGGACCTTATTACTATGGAGAGGGCACATAGGACCTTATTACTATGGAGAGGGCACATAGGACCTTATTACTATGGAGAGGGCACAGAGGACTTTATTACTATGGAGAGGGCACAGACAGAGGACTTTATTACTATAGGGGGCACAGAGGGCATTACTAATGTGAAGGGGGCACAATGGCCATTTCTACTATGGAGGGGACACAGAGACAGAGGGCATTTCTACAATGAAAGGGGCACAGAGGGCATTATTACTGTGAAGGGGGCTCAGTGGGCATTATTATTGTGAAGGGGGCACAATGGGCATTATTACTATGAAGGGGCACAGTGAGGATTATTACTATGAAGGGGACACAATGGGGATTATTACTATTAAAGGGGCGCAATGGGGATTATTACTGTGAAGGGGGCACAAAGAGGGCATCACAACTGGGGATTTCTACTATGGAGGGGACACTGAGGGCATTACTTGAACAGTGGGAATTACTACTATTAAGGGGGCACAATGCGCATTATTACTGTGAAGGGGGCACAATGGGCATTATTACTATGAAGGGGCACAGTGAGGATTATTACTATGAAGGGGACACAATGGGGATTATTACTATTAAAGGGGCGCAATGGGGATTATTACTCTGAAGGGGGCTCAAAGAGGGCATCACAACTGTGAAAGGGGCACAGAGAAGGCATAACAACTGTGAGGGGGCACAATGTGGGCATAACTACTGTGAGAGGGCACAATGTGGGCATAACTACTGTGAGGGGGCACACATCTATACAAAGCTACTATGAAGGTCGTACAATGAGGGCAATACTACTGTGAGGGGGTACAATTTTTTTTAAAGTATTGGGGGGGTGCCTGAGAAAGGACCTGCCCTGGGTGCCAAACACCCTAGGCACGCCACTGCATCTGACCCCATTGTTACAGAGTGTGTATCCCCTGGAGTACTCTATATAGCGCAGTGTGCAATGGTCTAATCAAGGTGAATGTGATGACTGTCACTCATCCTGTGTGCCTGTTCATGTTTCCCTGTGAAGGCGCCTGTCTGTGGAAGTGACAGTTTGGGATAAGATTCCTTTGTCCTGGAGCCTGTCTATTGTTCTTACTTTGTTTTAATAGACTGTTTCCATTGCTTTCCTCTCAGTCACGATAATTTCATTTCCTACTTGTCTATACAATATTTTCTATCAGTGTTGACTTCAGGTGGTCTCATTACAGAGTCCTTCAGCTGATAGATGTCTCTCCTGTGAGAGTCTGCCATTCCAACCTGCAGCGACGTATAGTCGTAGACCTAAGGGGGATTCAATATAATATCTCTGGCTGTCAACCCCCCATCACGGTCCCTGTTCTTCTTTCATCAGTTTTCTCCTCAGATGGTCTCCCACCTCACTGCCTCCATCACTGCAGAGACAGGGAAGGATTCTGCTGCTGTAGGAGCCTACCTCGTGAGTCTGTCCTTGATATTTACTCTCTGTAAATCACCATTCATCCCATATATTGTGTATGAAGAGAGCTATGAGGCACATTTTGTCTCGGTAAGGGCCAGCTCCAGGTTTACATAGGTTCTTCTCAATAGTTACAATGGGCCCCCATATGCCTCAATTTCTTTTATCCACCCAGTATACTGTGCCCCAATAATTTTTTAATGGTTTTTACACATTGTTTTTTCCCCCCGAATGACATTGGTGTAATTTCTACCAGAGAATGACAAAAACTAAAATAAAGCCTCCACATGTGAACATAAGTGGCGTATATATCTGTTAGTAAATGACCCCGAAAGCCTCTATACAACACTGCGTCTCTTCAGTGAAAAAACAGTGCCCTACTGAGATACCTTCAAAAGGAGAAAGGCAAAGTGTGTAATTTCATATCTTTACTGATGGAAAGTTGTAATTTATATGAACTTTTATTATAGGTCAAATGCAGAAAATAAGACAATTGTGCAATTTTTATTACATGATTTACCAATCACCATACGTATGGTAATGTATTTAAAGGGAACCTGTCACCCAAAAATCGCCTATTAAGCTGTTTACAGTACCTTATAGTGCTGTATAGTCGTTTCCTGATGCACTTTTTGTTAGTTTTGCAGCATGTATGCTCAGTCAGAAATCGATGTTATATTCAGCTGCTGCCCCGTGCTTCAAGTCAGGCTTGAAGTCACGGGGGCAGCGGCCTCGGCGTCTTACATGGCCCTCTCCCCGCCCCCTGCCTCTGTGACTGACAGCCGAAATCCGATTCCGGGACCGCGCTCAACGGCCGCATGCGCAGTAAAGGGCGGCAGGAGCGCGGTCCCGGCTGCCGCGCGTACTACGCGCCGTCTTACTTTCGCCGCACTGCGCATGCGCCCGACATCCTGTATCAAACGCGCCCGCGCCCGGCATCTGGGCGCGGGCGCGTTTGATACAGGATGTCGGGCGCATGCGCAGTGCGGCGAAAGTAAGACGGCGCGTAGTACGCGCGGCAGCCGGGACCGCGCTCCTGCCGCCCTTTACTGCGCATGCGGCCGTTGAGCGCGGTCCCGGAATCGGATTTCGGCTGTCAGTCACAGAGGCAGGGGGCGGGGAGAGGGCCATGTAAGACGCCGAGGCCGCTGCCCCTGTGACTTCAAGCCTGACTTGAAGCACGGGGCAGCAGCTGAATATAACATCGATTTCTGACTGAGCATACATGCTGCAAAACTAACAAAAAGTGCATCAGGAAACGACTATACAGCACTATAAGGTACTGTAAACAGCTTAATAGGCGATTTTTGGGTGACAGGTTCCCTTTAACTGTATTGTACAAGTTGTTGCGGTTACAAGGATTCCAAAAATGTCTGTTATTGTTTTGTATAATTTTTTAACAGTTTATTAAAAATAGGTTTATTTGAATTGTTTTTGTGCCGTTACTTTTTACTAATTGTGGCAGGCGCAGCACTATGAAGTGCCTTTTGCGCTGTGGCATTAGAATAATTTTGATATCTCTAACTTTTTAGTCCAACCAGACTGTTTGTTACTCTGCAATTCCTCTAGCGCCGTTCTATGGAAACAGTAGGTTTAAAGAGCACACCAAATGCTTAAAATAACTTCTTTATTAACTTCAACTTTTCTTCATATATAACACTGCCGCCTCCGCAGTAGATAGTCCATGTACAAAACACATGTTGAAAAGATATCACAAAATGGCGGTATGTAAAACTGATATTAGTCATTTCTTTGTTCATGCATACCGTATATTGGTTGGAGAAACTCATCTCAGTGGACAAGACCCTTAGAAATTAGTTGACTGAGGTGATTGTCCTGCTGGGACCCCAGTAGATCACCTTTTATTATTGGTTGAGCAGCTTGTAGAACACTAATTTCCCTTGGAGCACTGGAAGCAATACCAACTAGGGCCCTCTACAGTGAGAGATATCCCCTTTACCTCTGCTCCTTTATATTCCAGCGGTGGTTGTCTGAACAGATCTAATGCCACCACTACTACAATCCAGCTGTGTCTTGTAACAACATTTTGGTTATAATCTATAGAAACGGTGGCTGTAACAACTGGTGGGTCCAGCACCATGTAATCTGCCAGGCTTTTTCTGAATGTATACCAGGCTATACCATGCAGGAAAAAAACTATTAGAACATAATTATTTCCTACGGTAACAATGATGACTTCTCCTATAAAAATTGTTCCCCCTAAAAGCTCCTAACAAGAGCACTTAAGAAACATCCAGCGCACAGGATGTCTTTCTGCTTTGATGCACCTGATGGCTCTGCAAGCTGTCTGTTGTAGCCCTTGGAATTATATTTCACTCGGGCGGGGAAATATTTACTGGAATAGCTCTAGATCCCTCCATTCCTCCCCGCTAGCTTTGGCTGAACATGCACTTCACTCTCTCGGGAATGAGCGTGGCGTTCACTGCCCTGGAAGGTGAAGATTGAAGCATCTCTCTCAAGAGTTTTGTCTTTTGCTGACACACAGGTGTGAAAAGTAAAGCTTCTTCTTGGTGGCTAATCCCCTGTACTACAATGCTTGTGTGATACCAGGATGTATCTATTCCATAGAATGAACTGGTCACCAAGGTCAGTTCTTGCCACAACGTTACCACTGCAACCGTTCATTATGTTCTTTATACTCAGATACTTAATGACTACCATACAATGACAATACTTCCATGAAATGTCCCTAATGGTCTAGAGATCTGCAGCTTGAAACCTCAATCCCACATTTAGCATCCATTTCTACGCTGTTTCATTTGATTGATTTGGTAGTGATATTTGTCACTAACATTATTTTGGTAATATATGATATAACACAGGGGTCTCAAGCTCAGCCAGATATATGGGCCACACATAGAAAAAAAATTCAGTTGATGGGTAACGTGCATTTCAAATATGATACAATACCCTCACCGCCCCTGAACTTCACCTCAGCTGACCACACCTGAAATTGACACCAAGAGATCCCCTAGTGGTGAGATGGGAGCGGCATCATTACTTTTTTGTGGCATTTCCATTGTGGACCACCGCTTCTTAATGCATACCCCAAATGAGATCCCAAAATGAATACAGACTCCCAGACCAGACCCCAGAATTAATATAGACCTCTAGAACAGACCCTAAAATTAAAGGTGTTGTCCCACAAAAAATATTCTAAAGTTTTCAAACCAGCACCTGGATCTAAATACAAGCATGCAATTAAAAATGTATTATAGCTACTGAAATCTATCTTTATAGCACCACCTGTCCTAATTTCTCTGCTCTGCTCACTGTGACAGAAACACACGCTCAGTTCCATCCTTCAACTGCCACTAGCTGTAGCAGAAAGGACACACCCCTGAGAAAGGACTCATCCCCTGAGCCACCAGCTTGAAATAAATCTAGCAGAACAATTGGAGCAATGAATGGGAAGATCTCTGGATCCATGTGAGGTACAGGGTTGGTTCTAGCTTTGTTAGAGGGTGTCATGTACTATGTAATGTATGATTTTCACTTGTTACATTATTCATGGGATAACCCCTTTAATACAGGCCCCCCCAATTTATGAAGACCCAGATCACCCCAAATTCATACAGACCCCAGATGAAACCCCACATCAGCCCCCAAATTCATACAGACCAAAGATCAGCCCACAAATTCATACAGACCACAGATTAGCCCTCAAATTCATGCAGACCCCAGGTCAGACCCAGTGGCATAATTCGAACTTAATGGGCCCGGGAGCAAATTTTTGAAGGCCCCCCTAGTCCACTTAATGCAGACCTCAGACTGGAGCAAAAAAAAACAAACAAAAAAACCCCTCTCTTTTCCTCATACAGGTGAGGTCTCTAGCCAGGCACTACACTGTGACCTGAGGTCACACAGTGTCCGATCATAGTGCACTCCTACGCACACTACGTCCCATCCTGAAGGTATGAGTTGCAGTGCATACACCTCGTGAAGAAGACCAGGGAGCAGTGAGTAATACCAATGATAGGGCTAGGCGCACCATACTCACCTCGCCCTGCCCACTGAAAATAAATCCATTTGTTCTCTTCCTGGGCTCAGGTTCCATAGCAGCAACTTCCCTTGTGTCCTTGGTAGCTATGCCCCTGGTCAGGCCCCAAATTTATACAGACCCCAGATTAGCCCACAAATTTATATACACCCAGGATGAGGCCCCACATACGTCAGATCAGCCCGCAAATGTATAAAGACCCCAGATAAGACACCAAATTCATACAGACCCTAGATCAGACCACAAATTTATACAGAACCCACATTAACCCCCAAATCATTATTTGTGCACCATATGTACTGATTATTTGTGCACTGTATGGTATGGGTATATATGTACTGAATGTTATAGTTGTATGTGCACTGTATGTTATAGTTATATGCAGGGGCATTGCTAGATTAAAACATTTGGGACCTGGGCCCCTGATGTTTTGTCCCAGGCCCCGAATGTCCTGCCTGCCTGTTAGATATAACTGTATTGCCATCCTCAGGACTGCAATACAATTGAGCTAATGCCCTGCAAGAGCTGAAGGACCTGTGATGACATCACAGTCCATGTGATCAGTTCTAAAGGCAGTAGCTGAAAAGGACCTGTGATGATGTCACCATCATGTGACCTGTGCACAGAGGAGGGCTCAGCAGTGAAGAGAAGTCCTGGGAAGAAGCTGAGGTGATGTCTTCTACACTAGGAGAGGTAAGTGAAGGGAGAGGCAGAGGAATGCTGGGAGTTGTAGTTATTTAACTGGGTCTGTATGTTAGGGCTGAAGGGAGGGAAGTTATTTACATGGGACAGTGGGGTGGGGCGATGTTATTTACATGGGACTGAAAGTTGAGGGGGTGATGTTATTTACATGGTGTCCCAGTAGGTAAGATAAGGGAAGGAAACAGAACACGGCAAAGTAAACCAAACAACTGACTAGGCCCCAAATGTAAGGTAACATAGGGGTCACCTCCTAGCAATCCCTAAAACACTTTCCCTAAGCTGCTATGCCCATGTGCATATCTTGATGGTAGATATGCACATGCCCACGTACCTAAGACTAAAACACACTGAACCGAACCCTCAGCAGTAGAGAAGAGGTAAAGAGACACCCAGGTCCTTCCAAAACCGAAGGAGCTAGCGTCTCCCTAGAGGCCTAGTGAAAACAGACACAGAAGAAAAAAGGGAAAAGGACTTATCTAGAGAACTGTTGGGGAAGACGATCCACCAAACTTCCAGAGCTCACACAAGGCAGAACTATAACCCGCAAAGGCTATAGGGAGAGGGAGGAATAAATAGCCTCACCAATTACCTGAAGAACAACACCTGGGAGGAGGTGGGATTCTGCTCAAACCCACAACAAAACAAACTGTCAGATCGAGTCACGTGCAGCAATTCTGACAGATCTCCTCAGAACACCCACATGACAGGGCGTGACATATGGGCGTGCATGTTGCAGGTGGCTGGGGCAGGGTGATGTTATTTACATGGGACTATATGTTGAAGGTGTCTGGGGAAGAGAGTGATATTATTTACATTGGACTGAATGTTGAGGGGTAATGCTATTTACATGGGACTGTATGTTGGAGGTGGCTGGGCAGGGGGTGATTTTATTTACATGGGACCGTATGTGGAAGGTGTATGGGGGATGGAGTGATGTCATTTACATGGGACTGAAAATAGAGAGGGTGATGTTATTTACATGGGACTGTATATTGAAGGCGGCTGGGGAGGAGGTGATGTTATTTACATGGGACTGTATTTCGAAGGGGGCTGTAGATAGAGAGGGATGTTATTTACATGGGACTATATTTTAGAGGGGGCTGGAGAAATAGTGTGATTTTATTTACATGGGACTGTATTTTGGAGGGGCTATAGAGATGGTGTGATGGTATTTACATGGGACTCTATGGCGGAGGAGGGAAATAATATTATTTACATGGGACTGTATGGTGGAGGGGCTAAGAAATTATAATTTTTGAGGACAGTAAACGGAGGAATATTGGTTGACTTAGAGATGTAAACTGTATGTACTGATTATTTATGCACTGTATGTTATGGTTATTTGTGAACAGTATGGTAATGTTTTTTATGCACTGAATAGTATAGTTTTATGTGCACTGTATGATATGGTTATTTATGCACTGTGTTATAGTTATATGTGCGCCATATATACTGATTATTTGCGCACTGTATGGTATGGTTATATGTTCACTGTATGTTATGGTTATTTGTGCACTGTATATTATCGTTATTTGTGCACTGTATGCACTGATTATTTTTGCATGGTATTCAGTGGTTACTTGGATGTGCCATGATTATTTGGGCGCTGTGTATTATATTTATATGTACACTGTATGGTATGTTTTTTGAGATACAGTATTGTACTCTACTAGCATCATTATTCGTGTACTGTATGGTATGATCATGTTACTGTAACGGATCTCCTGGCACCCTGACTGGGTACCTGCGTTGATGGATGCTCCTAGTGCTTCCCGAGGACTCCAAGCACTCCACTTGACACCGTAAGCACTGCCGTCCCCATGAACCGCCGCAGCTTGGTTGGGATCTCGCCGTCTTTGACCCACCCTGGGCCCAAGACCAGGATCCAGCTTCCAGTGGGTAGAACCGTGTTGTAATCACAAGGGAGTATAATACCGATAGCAATCCCCAGAGTAAATATGTTCCCCCCACACATGAGATGAGACTCTATGTTAAGGGTAAAACAGGAACTGACTTTATTGAAGACCAACTCAGTATATATACAGTTCAAGAAGTCTAACAACATAAACCAATCAACCATGAACAGCATGCAAACAGACATCCCCCCCAGTATCTTAATGAATGAATAGGGAGAGAGGAGACACATGTGATGGGATTATCTCCTGAGTGTATCATAGGGTGATCTACTCATCTACACCGGAGTCGGCTACTCCTAGAGTGGGAGTCTCAATGCAGAGCTAACCCTTTTTGTGTTGCTGGATTCACACCCTGCACCTTTAGTGGGCAATAGGAAATATGTGGCATATAAACTCCACACATAAATCAGGGTTCATAGTTCCTTGTAACCCCAAAAGGTCTGAGGGGTCTCCAAAGGTCTGGGTCCATAGTCAATAGGAAGAAGGCTAGACCTCTGGCTTTTCCAGCAGCCCCAGTGACGGTTCAGTACGTCACAGGTACATTTTAAGAGTGCGTCAATAAAATATACGTCGCAGGGCATGATTAGATGTAAGGCAGGTTCTGACTACTGGATTCATAGAATAAGAACCTCTTTAAATAAGGTGTAGATCCAGGGGTTTAGTAGTAAGAAGTGCAGGTTCTCTCAGATACAGTGTGCCTGACAAGCCTTAAAGGGGTTCTCCAGGAATTAAGAAAATAAAAATACTTAAATATTACTTTATGATAAATATATTCTCAAATACTATTAATTATTTATAATGGCTCGTTTTGTCTCAGGAGCAATCATCAGGGGAAATAAAATGACTGATCTCCTATTAGTTCACACAAAACCTGCCCTAATAACACATGAGGACAAGTTACTTTACAGCACTGAGGTAAAGAGCTGCCTCATCCTCCTCCTCCTTTCTACTTGTCAGGGATTATGAAGCTGAATACAGGGATAAGGACTTTAGCTGAATCTCTGGGGAATTTAGTTCATGAGGAGACATGAAGTACAGAGAGTATGGGCAGGACAGACTGTGGTAATGTGTTGCTGTGGTAATGGAGACTGCATACAAGTGCTGCTGCTCATTAGCCACATCCCCACCCTCCTCTCATGTCTCCTCATCTTCTCCATTCCCATAGAGATTCACCTGTATTCAGGATCATGATTCCTGACAAGCAGAGCAGAGAGCAGGATGAGGCAGCACTATGGCTCATTGTGGTGAAGTAACTTGTCCTTCTGTGTGATTAGGACAGGTTTTGTGTGTACTGATCGGACAGTGGCCATTTTATTTCTCCTAATGATTGCTCCCTAGACAAAACAAGCCATCCTAATAAATGAAAGGTGTTTGTGAATATATTTATTATAAAATAATATTTAAGTATTTTCATTGTTTTAATTCCTGGAGAACCCCTTTAAGTAGAACAAGACACTTGATTCTTTTGCCCCCTGTCAATGTTCATGTTCCTGTCTCATGTGAGAGAATATCATTTCATGCTATGTTATTTTATGGGTTACTTTATTATAGTGTCTGAGAAGTGACGGGCTGATGGATTAAACGTATGGTATCGCTGTGCCAAGTGACACCACCTTGGAATAGAGAACCTCTAGTGCTGTGATTAATCAGTATGAACGTCCCTGTGTAAGGCAGAGATGAGGATGATATTGCTCGGGAAATGAGCTGGAGACTGTGGAGGCACCCTGAAGAAGAGCACGATTCTGCTCAACCATGTATTCATGTACACCAGGAAATGAGCTGCCCCTTATCAGCTATTGGAGCCACCTAATTAAAGAAATAATGGGAAGATAGCATAGGGACTTTTCAAAAAGCATAAAACAGATGTAGGACTGAGCAAATTGCTGTTAAGTCCTTTCCAGGTCAGGAAGTGGTACAAGACACTTCAATGTAACAGGGGTTATGGCTGTAACTGGGGGGCGGTAATTAAAGAACGTGTTCAGGAATATAACATATATCAGAATGATGGTGTAGGATTCTAGATCTAGAACCATGGTGATCTAGAGGTTGAAAAAAAAATACTGTACCGGTATTATATCCCCAGTGTTTACAATATATAAGTAACTCTATCTATCTATCTACAGACGTGGACAAAATTGTTGGTACCCTTTGGTCAATGAAAGAAAAAGTCACAATGGTCACAGAAATAACTTTAATCTGACAAAAGTAATAATAAATTAAAATTCTATAAATGTTAACCAATGAAAGTCAGACATTGTTTTTCAACCATGCTTCAACAGAATTATGTAAAAAAATAAACTCATGAAACAGGCATGGACAAAAATGATGGTACCCCTAACTTAATATTTTGTTGCGCAACCTTTTGAGGCAATCACTGCAATCAAACGCTTCCTGTAACTGTCAATGAGACATCTGCACCTCTCAGCAGGTATTTTGGCCCACTCCTCATGAGCAAACTGCTCCAGTTGTGTCCGGTTTGAAGGGTGCCTTTTCCAGACTGCATGTTTCAGCTCCTTCCAAAGATGCTCAATAGGATTGAGGTCAGGGCTCATAGAAGGCCACTTTAGAATAGTCCAATTTTTTCCTCTTAGCCATTCTTGGGTGTTTTTAGCGGTGTGTTTTGGGTCATTGTCCTGTTGCAAGACCCATGACCTGCGACTGAGACCAAGCTTTCTGACACTGGCTAGTACATTTCTCTCTAGAATTCCTTGATAGTCTTGAGATTTCATTGTACCCTGCACAGATTCAAGACACCCTGTGCCAGACGCAGCAAAGCAGCCCCAGAACATAACAGAGCCTCCTCCATGTTTCACAGTAGGGACAGTGTTCTTTTCTTGATATGCTTCATTTTTTCGTCTGTGAACATACAGCTGATGTGCCTTGGCAAAAACTTCGATTTTTGTCTCATCTGTCCACAGGACATTCTCCCAGAAGCTTTGTGGCTTGTCAACATGTAGTTTGGCATATTCCAGTCTTGCTTTTTTATGATTCGTTTTCAACAATGGTGTCCTCCTTGGTCGTCTCCCATGTAGTCCACTTTGGCTCAAACAACGACGGATGGTGCGATCTGACACTGATGTTCCTTGAGCATGAAGTTCACCTTGAATCTCTTTAGAAGTCTTTCTAGGCTCTTTTGTTACCATTCGGATTATCCGTCTCTTAGATTTGTCATCAATTTTCCTCCTGCGGCCACGTCCAGGGAGGTTGGCTACAGTCCCATGGATCTTAAACTTATGAATAATATGTGCAACTGTACTCACAGGAACATCTAGTTGCTTGGAGATGGTCTTATAGCCTTTACCTTTAACATGCTTGTCTATAATTTTCTTTCTGATCTCTTGAGACAGCTCTTTCCTTTGCTTCCTCTGGTCCATGTCGAGTGTGGTACACACCATATCACCAAACAACACAGTGATTACCTGGAGCCATATATATAGGCCCAATGGCTGATTACAAGGTTGTAGACACCTGTGATGCTAATTAGTGGACACACCTTGAATTAACATGTCCCTTTGGTCACATTATGTTCTGTGTTTTCTAGGGGTACCATCATTTTTGTCCATGCCTGTTTCATGAGTTTATTTTTTTACATAATTCTGTTGAAGCATGGTTGAAAAACAATGTCTGACTTTCATTGGTTAACATTTATAGAATTTTAATGTATTATTACTTTTGTCAGATTAAAGTTATTTCTGTGACCATTGTGACTTTTTCTTTCATTGACCAAAGGGTACCAACAATTTTGTCCACGTCTGTATCTATCTATCTAATCTATCTACCTATTTATCTCTATCGAATATCTATCTATCATCTATCTAATGTATCTATCTAATCTATTATCTATCTATCTATCTATCATATATCTATCTATTTATCTCTATCTGATATCTATCTATTTATCTATCTACAGTCAGGTCCATAAATATTGGGACATCTACACAATTCTAACACTTTTGGCTCTATACACTACCACAATGGATTTGAAATGAAATGAACAAGATGTACTTTAACTGCAGACTGTCAGCTTTAATTTGAGGGTATTTACATCCAAATCAGGTGAACGGTGTAGGAATTACAACAGTTTGCATATGTGCCTCCCACTTGTTAAGGGATCAAAAGTAATGGGACAATTGGCTTCTCAGCTGTTCCATGGCCAGGTGTGTGTTATTCCCTCATTATCCCAATTACAATGAGCAGATAAAAGGTCCAGAGTTCATTTGAAGTGTGCTATTTGCATTTGGAATCTGTTGCTGTCAACTCTGAAGATGAGATACAAAGAGCTGTCACTAACAGTGAAGCAAGCCATCATTAGGCTGAAAAAAACAAAACAAACCCAATCAGAGAGATAGAAAAAACATTAGGCGTGGCCAAAACAACTGTTTGGAACATTCTTAAAAAGTAGGAACGCACCGGTGAGCTCAGCCACACCGGAAGACCACGGAAAACAACTGTGGTGGATGACCAAAGAATTCTTTCCCTGGTGAAGAAAACATCCTTCACAACAGTTGGCCAGATCAAGAACACTCTCCAGGAGGTAGGTGTATGTGTGTCAAAGTCAACAATCAAGAGAAGACTTCACCAGAGTGAATACAGAGGGTTCACCACAAGATGTAAAGCATTGGTGAGCCTCAAAAACATAAAGGCCAGATTAGAGTTTGCCAAACGACATCTAAAAAAGCCTTCACAGTTCTGGAACAACATCCTATGGACAGAGGAGACCAAGATCAACTTGGCGTGGGCATGTATGGCTGCCAATGCAATGACAAAAGCAGCAGGGTGAATTCTGAAGTGTTTCAGGCAATATTATCTGCTCATATTCAGCCAAATGCTTCAGAACTCATTGGACAGTGCTTCACAGTGCAGATGGACAATGACCCAAAGCATACTGCAAAAGCAACCAAAGAGTTTTTTAAGGGAAAGAAGTGGAATGTTATGCAATGGCCAAGTCGATCACCGGACCTGAATCCGATTGAGCATGCATTTCACTTGCTGAAGACAAAACTGAAGGGAAAATGCCCCAAGAACAAGCAGGAACTGAAGACCGTTGCAGTAGAGGCCTGGCAGAGCATCACCAGGGATGAAACCCAGCGTCTGGTGATGTCTATGCGTTCCAGACTTCAGGCTGTAATTGACTGCAAAGGATTTGTAACCAAGTATGAAAAAGTGAAAGTTTGATTTATGCTTATTATTCTGTCCCATTACTTTTGGCCCCTTAACAAGTGGGAGGCACATATGCAAACTGTTGTAATTCCTACACCGTTCACCTGATTTGGATGTAAATACCCTCAAATTAAAGCTGACAGTCTGCAGTTAAAGCACATCTTGTTTATTTCATTTCAAATCCCTTGTGGTGGTGTATAGAGACAAAAATGTTAGAATTGTGTCGATGTCCCAATATTTATGGACCTGACTGTATCTATCTATCTATCTAGCTATCTATCTCATGTCTATCTTCATCAATCTATTCCAAATTTACATTATATTAGGAACTTTTTATGCCTCTGCTAACAGTATTAGTCACCAGAACTATCATCCACCTGTTCCGATCATTTCTTCCTCCTCAAGCTATTTTTAAATGTTTCAAAACAAGTATCTTCAGTTTCACATTCATAGACTTCATTACCACACTTCATGATATTTAGACAATGTCGCCCCCTAGCAGTACGCAGAATGAACTACTTTCATATTGTGACAGTCTAGTGTGGAACTGAAACAAAATACAGTGTTCCCTTCTATGGTATTAACCCCTGCATGACTTCCATGAGTCCCGCAGCAGAGCCTCACTGCCCTGGAATGCCACAGTCCCTTACACGGCTGGCATGGATTTCTGTGCTGAACTCCTGTCCTTAATTGTGAGGAGGGTAATGATGTGATGTAGATATAGGGATTGCAGAGGTAGAAGTAGGGCTCTTTTGCCCCAAATCCCCTTTGTAATATAAGAAAACACCACTGTTATAATTGGCACATACATTAGTAGGTGGGTGTTACAGCTTTTGTGATGAGGCCCAGGACCTCTAGGTGAATGTGCTGGTCTCTTAGGCTTGAAAGGTATGGGCCTACCACTGTGAAGTAATGACTCTTGAGCCCTCCTGCCTGGCCCACTGTTTGGAAAGTTTCTTTATTTTTTATTTTAGATGCATTGATTGCCAAAGTATACACACCCTTAAATGTTCTCTGGATAGCTGTGGGAATAGCTATGTGATTGGGTGAACAAGTCACTATGCGAAGAGAAAGACCTTTCATCCTCCATATACTGACAATTTACTTACATTTACCTTTTAACTGTGTAAATGCAGTCAAGTGAGTAAGACAGCCGCCTGAACATCCGGGTTCTCGGTTTCAACAGCCGCCTGAACATCCGGGTTCTCGGTTTCAACAGCCGCCTGCTAGTAATACCGAATGAGGCCAGAACTCTACACGTGCTGACGATCTAATACTAAACCAACTTATCAGTCCGCAAATTGCTCTTGTGGATGGAGAACAAATTTCAGTCTATCTATCTCTATTTATCTATCTATCAATATTTCTCTCATATTCAAATTCAAATCATCTTTATTGAAATGACTAAAAATATATTATCTTTGCCAAAGCAAGTGGAGAGGGATGGAGGATGGGTATAGGAGTCCATAGGGTATCAGGCTTCTCTCAGTCTATGGCAGGCAGTAATATATTGTGCTTCTATGGCTGCTGTGCTCTCCACTTCTTTCTCTTCCTCCTCCATGGACGTGAAGTCTGGGCAGGTTACGAATAGTTGGGTGGCAGTGCGTGAAGGTATGGGTGCGCGGTTAGCAGACATTTTACTCCGGATGCTTGAATGAAGGAAGGAACCGGCACTCCTTTGTACTGCCATTATATCAGGTTTATTCGCCACTCACAGAAGATAGATAAACCTGATATAAGTGAAGTCTGGGCAGAGATCAGACAGTCTCCTGAAGTGAGTGTCACTGCTTAGTATTTAGGGCACCGCAGCAGGAAGTAGGTCTCATCCTGCATGGTCTTCAGGTTGCACTTCTGGAACAGTCTGCTCTCCTTGGGCACGTACTTCTGTCGGTGCTGCCCGAATTCGATGAGCCATCTGTGGGTGCTCAGTCTGTACTGGCTCAAAATCTGTCTGTCTCTTGGGTTGGAGAGTTTCTCCAGATATGGAACCAGTTTGTACTCCCTCTATTTATCTCATATTTATCTATCTATCTATCTATCTATCTTTCTATCTATCTATCTATTTCATATCTATCTGTCTATCTATCTATCTATCTATCTATCTATCTATCTAATATCTCTCCTAAGGATTTGCAGATAGGTGGGGGGAGGTTGTATACATATGTAATATCCTTCTCTTCTGATACCACGCAGTTGTTCCCCTACAAGGTTCAGATCCCTCTGTACTTCCTACATACTATATTAATGTACGGCAGCCCCCACTAACAGCCACAAGTGTGGGGAATGGTAAATGCTGTATGTGACACCGTCAGCTGCTTCACATAATAATCAGGAGAGTATAATTTGTTAACACATAATAGTCAGTGTCTCTCTATACACTACGTGCAGAATTATTAGGCAAATGAGTATTTTGACCACATCATCCTCTTTATGCATGTTGTCTTACTCCAAGCTGTATAGGCTCGAAAGCCTACTACCAATTAAGCATATTAGGTGATGTGCATCTCTGTAATGAGAAGGGGTGTGGTCTAATGATATCAACACCCTATATCAGGTGTGCATAATTATTAGGCAACTTCCTTTCCTTTGGCAAAATGGGTCAAAAGAAGGACTTGACAGGCTCAGAAAAGTCAAAAATAGTGAGATATCTTGCAGAGGGATGCAGCACTCTTAAAATGGCAAAGCTTCTGAAGCGTGATCATCGAACAATCAAGCGTTTCATTCAAAATAGTCAACAGGGTCGCAAGAAGCGTGTGGAAAAACCAAGGCGCAAAATAACTGCCCATGAACTGAGAAAAGTCAAGCGTGCAGCTGCCAAGATGCCACTTGCCACCAGTTTGGCCATATTTCAGAGCTGCAACATCACTGGAGTGCCCAAAAGCACAAGGTGTGCAATACTCAGAGACATGGCCAAGGTAAGAAAGGCTGAAAGACGACCACCACTGAACAAGACACACAAGCTGAAACGTCAAGACTGGGCCAAGAAATATCTCAAGACTGATTTTTCTAAGGTTTTATGGACTGATGAAATGAGAGTGAGTCTTGATGGGCCAGATGGCTGGATTGGTAAAGGGCAGAGAGATCCAGTCCGACTCAGACGCCAGCAAGGTGGAGGTGGAGTACTGGTTTGGGCTGGTATCATCAAAGATGAGCTTGTGGGGCCTTTTTGGGTTGAGGATGGAGTCAAGCTCAACTCCCAGTCCTACTGCCAGTTTCTGGAAGACACCTTCTTCAAGCAGTGGTACAGGAAGAAGTCTGCAAGGTAAGAAAAACATGATTTTCATGCAGGACAATGCTCCATCACACGCGTCCAAGTACTCCACAACGTGGCTGGCAAGAAAGGGTATAAAAGAAGAAAATCTAATGACATGGCCTCCTTGTTCACCTGATCTGAACCCCATTGAGAACCTGTGGTCCATCATCAAATGTGAGATTTACAAGGAGGGAAAACAGTACACCTCTCTGAACAGTGTCTGGGAGGCTGTGGTTGCTGCTGCACGCAATGTTGATGGTGAACAGATCAAAACACTGACAGAATCCATGGATGGCAGGCTTTTGAGTGTCCTTGCAAAGAAAGGTGGCTATATTGGTCACTGATTTGTTTTTGTTTTGTTTTTGAATGTCAGAAATGTATATTTGTGACTGTTGAGATGTTGTATTGGTTTCACTGGTAAAAATAAATAATTGAAATGGGTATATATTTGTTTTTTGTTAAGTTGCCTAATAATTATGTACAGTAATAGTCACCTGCACACACAGATATCCCCCTAAAATAGCTAAAACTAAAAACAAACTAAAAACTACTTCCAAAAATATTCAGCTTTGATATTAATGAGTTTTTTGGGTTCATTGAGAACATGGTTGTTGTTCAATAATAAAATTAATCCTCAAAAATACAACTTGCCTAATAATTCTGCACTCCCTGTACTTATTAGACCCTGCAGATGTAGCAGGATTCAGTTTGTAATTGATGGGGATATCATTTAGATTTTTATATACACCCTCAGGTAATGCCACGGAAATATCTTAAAGTGACAAACCCCTTTTTTCTTGCTGGGTCACTCTCATCACTTAATACAGGGATTCTTTCTTTGGTGGTCTCTGAATCCCTGTCATGCTCCACACCCTGATGTCTTATACTAGGTTTATCATAGTGCATCAGTTCTGCCTGGAGTGTTCCTTAAAGGGGTTGTCTCACTTGAGTAAGTGGCATGTATCATGTAGAGAAAGTTAATACAAGACACTTACTAATATATTGTGATTGTCCATATTGCCTCCTTTGCTGGCTGGATTCATTTTTCCATCACATTATACACTTCACGTTTCCATGCAATCCATCAGTGGTGGCTGTGCTTGCACATTATAGAAAAAAAGCAGTAGCCTATGTTCGCTCCCATGGTCCTGGCCACGAGAGAGGCTGACACTTTTTCCTGTAGTGTGCAAGCACGGCCACCGCTGATGGATTGCAGGGTGGTCTGTAACCATGGAAATGAGCAGTGTATAATGTGATGGAAAGGAAACAATATGGACAATCTCAATACATTAGAAGGTGCCTTGCATTAACTTTCTTTACATGATAAATGCCACTTGCTGAAGTGACACAATCCCTTTAAGTAGAAACTTTAAAGGGGTTGTCCAGCTTTTACAAAGTGATGGCCTATTCTCAGGCTAGGCCTGACACCCTGCCGATCAGGTGCAGTGTAGCTCCATTGCTGGAAGTCGGCTCTGGAACTACACAGCTCTAGACAGAGCTCAACCACTGCAGTGCTTGCCCAATTGACTTCAAAGGAGCAGTGCTGTAGTAACAAGCTTCCTCCACTACACTGCTGATTGGCGAGGTGCAGGGCGTCGGACCACTGCCCATCCGCTAGTGATGGCCTATGCTGAGGATAGGCCATCACTTAAAAGCTGGAGTCTGTGCTAATGGTTAAGGTGCATGTTGTCTTCTATGCCATTGTGTACAAGTAGACACAGAAGACTGTAACTACGGGATTAATATACACAAGACTGAACAACATGGAGGAGTGAAGGGGAGGTGAATAGAGGAGAATTTGTAGAGGTTGGTGTCATCCATTAGAATCATCTTCAGACCTCAAAAAGGACATGTAGCTGTAAAGTCCTGGCCTAGCTACCTCAGTGAGTAAGGTGGGAAGGACAATCCGTTTTATCATTTCATCCACTGGCTGACGTGAGCAGCACGGCATCCCTACGCCTATGTGCTCTCATGCTGCAGAGGGCAATGCCATGTAGTTCCCCGCCAGTCATGTTGTCTGAGCACTTCCTAGTCAGCTTTGAAAAACACCACTTGATACAAGCACAGCAATATAATCACTAGACCTAATGAAACATATACAGTGCTAACACTAATAAAAGGCGTAGTGTACAAGATGATTGTAGCAGCAGCAGCTGATCCTCGGATCTGGACCTGCAATGGCAAAGTGATGAAATAAGAACAGTCCCGACAGTATCCAGAGAGTCTCTGGATCGGGCATTGGAATTCAAAATGCCTGATCCTTCCCATCATTTGTTAAGGAGAGTCAAGAGCTCCCTAAATATTAAAACGTAGTAGAAAGACCGGGCGGCACAGCTACACACTCCTTTTATCAGCCCCTAATATACCGATAATGAAACACAGACGTCCAGCGCACCACCCCGTGAGACTGCAGTCTTGTGGGGCAACGCCAATCCAAGCAAACAAGCACAAATTCCAAAAGTAGAGAAGGGTAATAAGGCGGCACTCACCCAGCAGTAATTCGTAAAATAATCCTTTATTGGTCCGGGATACGAGTACAGAATACCAGCAGAACTGACAGGGGCGGACAGCGAATCTTCCATGCATAGCGGCGACGGCCGTTTCGCGCGATAATGTGCTTATAGGTGGTGTAACAATGTATTTGGTAAAGTACTGGAGGGGGTTTATAACTCGGCCAGATTGCTGAGATGGGTGAAATAAAAGGAATCCACAAGGCTGTAGGATTTTAGCAAAGTATACTTTTGGTTTATTCAGATTATATTTAAGGGGCTAGATCATTATTTTTTGAATGGTAGGTATTGCATGACCTTACATTTGTCAGTGTTAAACCCAGGGGCGTAGCTATAGGGGGTGCAGAGATAGCATTCGCTACTGGGCCCAGGAGACTAAGGGGGCCCAAAGACCCTTGTGCCGCATAAGAAGACACCAGTATTATAGAAAGTGCATGCTGGTCAAGGTATACCTCTGATTGGCAGCACGAAGGCCTCAGGCAGCACGAAGGCTATGTGCTTCCCTGCCCCTGGCCACAAACACTAAGGGAAGGAGGGCCCAAGCTGAACTCTTGCACTTATTTCTAATTTGTAATTGGTATTTTTTTGGGGGAGTAAGACTTGTTACAAAACATAGATTGCACATTTTTGGAAAAGACAGAATAAGTCTAAAAAGAAGCACAAGCAACATGTTCCATTGTTACTTTCCCAGCAGTGCAACTACAAATCTAGAGGATTAAGCAACACAGAAATACGTTGTCACCAGTGAAAGTTTTATATTTTAAGTTCAGTGACCTTTAAGTGGTGACATTAAGCATCTTCACAATGAATGCCACTTACCACCTGAACTGTCCAGATACGGGAAGCACTGAGTGACAGGAGGATTACTAGAGGTCATCCTCGAAATGTCAGCAGGAGAATGGAGCACTTAGAAGGTGCTTAAAGGTAAGCAGTTTACCGATGAGGTAAATTTGCCCCTTGTCATGGCCTTTTTAGAGAAAGTAGATCTTCATGACAATAATGGGAATAATAATCATACCTAAAAAGTCTGCTCAGAGCAATGAATCTCTGACTAACATCTTTAGATGTAATATGTCAGGCCCTGGGTTAAAAGCATTGACTGTGGATAAAGTAATGGTTCAGAGGATAGGTAACAGTGTAGAGGATAGAAGTGGTAGAGGCCCCGATGAGATGTTGTGTCATGGTGTACTCCCTCAGGCCATGGCCCTGTGGAGTTCGTGCAGTGAAAAGGTGGTGTGAAAGGATCAGTCAGATGTGGAAGAACATCAAATGTTTTTCTTTACTGAGTGCAAAGGATTACAGCACATCTAGATGTCTATACAAGGTGAAATGGCAGACAATACTCTAGAGTAGTCCTATCTCTCCTTATTTCCCTTCATTGTCACCTATAGCTGTAGGTGTCCTCTTGAATAAATACAGGTTTTTGGGTTTGCCTGAGCTGGGCTATGGTGATGGATGTCTAAATGGGTTCTCCCCTCACTTCCAGTAGGATCTGTGAAGTTTAGTGGCTGGTCACTTTGCTGACTATAGCGCCATTGCTGTGAGGAATATCCATTGTCTTGGACCTTCAGTCTCCCTGGAGCATTGTCCCACACAGTTGAGCTGCTTCTGTGGCCCTAAAGTCCCGTGGAGCAGGAGCAGATATTCATGCTTCCTCACTAGCCTAGCTAGCTCTGTCCCCTCCTGAAAGGAAGTCGGACCAACCCACTGCTACCAAGAAGGGAAGGAATGGGGTGGTTAGTCTCATTCCTGATGCCACCAATCATTGCTGGTGTACTGAGTGTAACATGGTATAACATAACAATACATTAAAATTGCAGATAACCCCAGGTCTGGGGTACTGCACTTGCAATGACTTAATATGGCCACCTTTGGATGGTCATATCGGTTGTTCTTTGGTTGCTATATTTTTTATGACCATGAAAAATAAAAATGCATTAGTTCAGCTGGCTTTCAGTCATTAAAGGTATGCCCACATTGTCTGACAGGTGTGGGTCCCACCGCTAAAACCTGCACCTATATCGAGAACGGGGCCCCACAAGTGAAGGAGGGGCACTGCACATGCGCAGCCGCCCTCCATTCATTTCTATGGGGCCGCCGAAAATAGCCGAGCGCTTCCATTCACATCTGTGGGAGCAGCTCTTGGTGGGGTCCTCCAGCCACAGCTCTCCCTGCTCCATTCTCGTTAAAGGTGCGGGTCCCAGCAGTGGGATCTGTACCTATCAGACAATGGGGGCATATCCCAGCAATATTCCCCCATTGTCTGAGATGGGAATACCCCTTTAAAGGGATTCTGTCACCTCTTTTTCCCTATAGAGATGCGGACATGCACGGCTAGATCGCCGCTAGCGCGCCACGAGATTACAGTGATCTGACTTCGTGAGCAAGGAGGAGATTCGTGGATACAGGCAGTGCTGGGCTCCTTCACAGGGGGGCGTGGCTGGGCTCCAGAGCGGTTAGTACAGCCCTTTGGGCTCCTTACCAGGCTGATTTACATATATATATATATAAAATCAATTTTTACACTCAATAAAACCTCTCACATATATATGGGACAAGTATATTGCGGACATGCTAGCGGCGATCTAGCCGTGCATGTCCGCATCTCTATAGGGTAAAAAGAGGTGACAGAATCCCTTTAAAGCCTTTCACACCTATTGATCTGTGGGGTCTTCATGTCTTTGGTAACCTATTGATCACTTGGGTCTTCATGGTTTTTGGTTTACTTTGGACTTCAGTGGAGACCCTACACAGCTGACTTTAGTTTAATTTGGTGATAGTATGCAAAGTCCCAGATTATTTCATAATCTAACACATCAGGTCGTATGCACATCAGACAAAATATTTTATTTATTTATTATTTTATATTGAAGAGAAAACATTTTCTTAATCTCCTAACAGTTACATTCAAACTGAAAAAAACTTTTTTATTACAGATTTTTTATATAAAATAAGATAAGCAACATGGAGATCAACTTGGATACTATCCTTCTCTCACCTACCACCTGCACTGGGTCTAAGGGTTCCCCAGGATGGAGCTGGCCCCTCTAATAAATTTATCAAGTCTCTTCCTCTCCCTGGTTGAAAATCTGCCACCGCAGCAGACCACTACAGAGTTGAAAAGGCCCTAAGAAGTGCCCTATGCACTCCAAAGGCTCTCAGCCTCCTAAGCAGGTACAGCCTGCTGTGATCTTTTCTGTATAGTGCGTCCATGTTATTTGTCTAGTACAGCTTATTATTGAGGAGCACAGCCAGGTACTGATAAGTATTGATTATCTAAATGTCCGTCCCCTGGATATCCACTGGTCTAGGAAGATGTCTGTGTTTGCAGACATCTCCTTAGTCTTCCAAGCATTGATCTCAATGTGGTTCTGCTGGTACCAAGCCACAAATTCTAAGGTCACTTCTCTGTAATCCATAGCAAAAAAACAAAAGGCAGGAGCAGCATTCAAATCGGCTTTCCAGAGCTTAAGTTGTAGGAATACAACAGCTGAGCTGAAGACCCCGGATCCAGGGCGGTCAAGTTGAAGGCAGTAGAAAACATTGGCTACAGCATCTCCAAACAATTACCTTTTTATTCAAAACTCCATGGCACGGTGTACAATAAAATGCAACGTTTCGGCTACATCTAGCCTTTGTCAAGCATTTTATTGTACACTGTGCCATGGAGTTTTGAATAAAAAGGTAATTGTTTGGAGATGCTGCTGTAGCCAATGTTTTCTACTGCCTTCTCTGTAATCCATGTAATTCTCGTCTGTGTTGTGGCCTACTAATGCCAAGTCATTAGAAGACTTTTGTAAGTAGCAACTAGATGACTTGTACCTGAAGTCTGCAGTGTACAGTGTGAAGAGCAAAGGAGCAAGAACTCTACCCTGAGGTGACCCTGTACAGATCACAGTGTCTGAAACACAGTACTGTGCTCTCACATATTGCTGTTGGTTTCTTAGGTAGTCTAGGATCTAATTGTAGAGGTGGTGATCCACTCCAACAAAATCCAGCTTGTCTCTTAGTAGCCCTGGCTGTATGCTATTGAAAGCTCTGGAATAAATAAAAGAATACTATTCTCACAGTGGTCTCTGATTTCTCCAGGTGAGAAAGAGCTTGGTGTAGAAGGTGGATGATGGCATCATCTACCCCAATGCCAGACCAATAAGCAAACTGGAGATGGTCCATAGATGAGCTCTCTAGAAGGCAGAAATGTGTGTGAACCAACCTCTCCAAGACCTTCTTCAAGTGGGATGTCAATGTCACCGGTCTGTAGCTGTTGAGATCCAATGGATGAGGTGTCTTTGGAACTGGTGAGCTTATATTGAACATATATGTAATAATACCACACAGTTGATGACCACAAGTCATAAGTAGCTTGGCATTTATGCCATCTCGCCATGCAGCCTTCCCAACTTTGAACCTCCCGAGTTCCCTTCTCATCTGGGCACTCTTAAAGATCAAACTGCAGCCATATGATTGCTAGATTGACCTATTTGGAGGCGAGGTCACTATTTGTGTGGGAGGAGCAGGTGTGTGATCAAACCTATTGAAGAAAAGATGTAGTTCCTTAATCCACTTTTTATCTCCTTCTACCTGGGAGACAGGCTGTTTGTGACAGATATTAACTTGAGAATTTTCCAGACCTCACTAATGTTTTTCTGTTCCATTTGCTCTTCCATCTTCTTGTTCTTTCCTCTCCCTAATTTGATGCCTCAGCTACATTTGCACATCCCTCAGCTTTTCCTTGTCGCCTGAATTAAAGACACTCTTCTCCTTCAGAGGAGATTTTATATTATGGTTACTCCATGGTTTGTTGTTAGAGAAGCACCTCACCATTTTTGTGTATACTGTGCTGTCCACACAAAAGTTAATGCAGTCCATTATGCAGTGTGTGAGACCGTCCATGTCCTCCCCATAGGAATTCTGCAGCTCTTTCAATGCAGTTGTGTTCAAACAATCCCTCAAAGCCTCTTCACTCTCTTTAGACCATATCCTCACTGTGCAGTTGACATCTGGTTCTCTATGTACAAGTGGTTTGTAGACAGGTCGAAGATGCACCGGGTTATGATCTGATCTTTTCAGGGGCAGTAGGGCTGATAAGTTACATGCCTCCCTTGCCTTGGCAAAGAACAAGTCCAGTGTTTTATATACTGTATGTCTGAAGTAAATATAGTTAGTACACAACTTAAGGGACAAAATAGCATTTTAAAACCCTTAGTAACAAAACTAATTTTAGCCTTAAAGACCAGTAACATTTTCGTCTTCTGTGTTCCAGCAGTCATCATCATTCAAAAAAAAAATATTCTTGATTTTGCAGGATGAGTTATGAGTTTTATAAGAACCATTTTAGGGTTCTTATAGGGTATTAAATAACTAGTATTCTTTTATTTTTAGGGGGGAAAATAAAAACAGCAATTTTAACATTATTTTATGGATTTTTTATGATGCTCACTGTATGGTATATACGGTAAGTGACAGGATAAATGGCAGTTTTCAAAAAGACCAGCTTCTACCGTTACCAAGATATGAGCAGCTAAAGTAGTCCTTCCCCTGCTGTTAAGTACTTTCCTGAAAGCCCAAGCTGAGCTAGGAAAAAAATCTCTTCTTGCAAAAAGTGGAAGTGAGGTGATGAGATATGAGACAGATAAATAGATAAAATCCATTTACAAAGTCTCCAGGCTACTTAACCTTTTTCTTACTGTATGTTGTGGCCTTGTGCTAAAATAAAAAATAAAATAAAGTTTTCCTTCATCATTCTGCACTCAATACTCTATAATGACAGAGTTAAAACTGAAATTTAGAAATGTTTTCAAATTTATTAAAAAGGAAAAGCTAAAAGTTTGACTGGACATGAGTATTCAGACTCTTTGCTATGACACATTTAGATCTGGAGGCCTCACATTTCTCTTGATAATTTTTGAGATGTCCATCTGTGGTAGATTCAGTTGACTGGACATGATTTGGAAAGACATACCTGTCACGGCCAAGGCCAGGGTCGTGACTCCTGAACCACTTGCTGTTGCCTGCGGTTTGGTTGCTTGTTCAATCACAGGTGAGGGCCGCTAGTTTGTTGCCTCACTTGTGGTTGCCGCTGGCAACATTAGGTATGTGGCAGTAGAGCAGCTGGAGCTGGTTGCTAGGCAGCTCGCTGTCATAGCAGGCGGTTGTTTCTGGCAACTTGTGTGATAGGTGTGCACTTTACATGTTTGGTGTGCACGGGGTTGTTTGTGTGTTCACTTCCCCTTTAAGTTGCTGTCTTCCCTTGTCTGGTGTAGGAAGGGTTAAATCCTTTCTATGTGGTGTATGTTATTATTTCAGCACTTGTGTACAGGGATCCAGTCAGTGTGTCTGTGGCAGGGAGAGTTGGAAGTCTTTCACTCTCCTGCCATATCCATAGTCTGTTTATGTTTATATCCCATTGCAGCTCGGCCAGTTTAGACTCCTGTTTCTCCGCATCCAGGAGGAACAGGTGGTCTACCCAGCTCCTAGTTCAGGGATCGGCGGAGGGTGAGTAGGGATCCGAGGTTCCTGAGCATGAGCCCTCCTACCTTAAAGGTCGGCTCATGCAGCTAGGAGTCAGGGTCGGATTAGGGATGCGTTAGGAGTAGAGTTGAGAGAACACCTGGATGTTCGGGTTCGAGAAGTTCGGCCGAACTTCCCGGAAATGTTCGGGTTCGGGATCCGAACCCGATCCGAACTTCGTCCCGAACCCGAACCCCATTGAAGTCAATGGGGACCCGAACTTTTCGGCACTAAAACGGCTGTAAAACAGCCCAGAAAAGGGCTATAGGGCTGCAAAAGGCAGCAACATGTAGGTAAATCCCCTGCAAACAAATGTGGATAGGGAAATGAATAAAAATAAAAATTAAATAAATAAAAATTAACCAAAATCAATTGGAGAGAGGTCCCATAGCAGAGAATCTGGCTTCCCGTCACCCACCACTGGAACAGTCCATTCTCAGATATTTAGGCCCCGGCACCCAGGCAGAGGAGAGAGGTCCCGTAACAGAGGATCTGGCTTCATGTCAGCAGAGAATTAGTCTGCATGTCATAGCAGAGAATGAGGCTTCACGTCAGCCACCACTGCAACAGTCCATTGGCATATATTTAGGCCCAGCACCCAGGCAGAGGAGAGAGGTCCCGTAACAGACAATCTGGCTTCATGTCAGCAGAGAATTAGTCTGCATGTCATAGCAGAGAATGAGGCTTCACGTCAGCCACCACTGCAACAGTCCATTGGCATATATTTAGGCCCAGCACCCAGGCAGAGGAGAGAGGTCCCGTAACAGACAATCTGGCTTCATGTCAGCAGAGAATCAGTCTTCATATCATAGCAGAGAATCAGGCTTCACGTCAGCCACCAGTGCAACAGTCCATTGGCATATATTTAGGCCCAGCACACAGGCAGAGGAGAGAGGTCCCGTAACAGAGGATCTGGCTTCATGTCAGCAGAGAATTAGTCTGCATGTCATAGCAGAGAATGAGGCTTCACGTCAGCCACCACTGAAACAGTCCATTGGCATATATTTAGGCCCAGCACCCAGGCAGAGGAGAGAGGTCCCGTAACAGACAATCTGGCTTCATGTCAGCAGAGAATTAGTCTGCATGTCATAGCAGAGAATGAGGCTTCACGTCAGCCACCACTGCAACAGTCCATTGGCATATATTTAGGCCCAGCACCCAGGCAGAGGAGAGAGGTCCCGTAACAGACAATCTGGCTTCATGTCAGCAGAGAATCAGTCTTCATATCATAGCAGAGAATCAGGCTTCACGTCAGCCACCAGTGCAACAGTCCATTGGCATATATTTAGGCCCAGCACACAGGCAGAGGAGAGAGGTCCTGTAACAGAGGATCTGGCTTCATGTCAGCAGAGAATTAGTCTGCATGTCATAGCAGAGAATGAGGCTTCACGTCAGCCACCACTGCAACAGTCCATTGGCATATATTTAGGCCCAGCACCCAGGCAGAGGAGAGAGGTCCCGTAACAGAGGATCTGGCTTCATGTCAGCAGAGAATCAGTCTGCATGTCATAGCAGAGAATCAGGCTTCACGTCACCCAACATTGGAACAGTCCATTGGCATATATTTAGGCCCCGACACCCAGACAGAGGAGAGGTTCATTCAACTTTGGGTAGCCTCGCAAATAATGGTAAAATGAAAATAAAAATAGGATTGAATGAGGAAGTGCCCTGGAGTCCAATAATATATGGTTAAGGGGAGGTAGTTAATGTCTAATCTGGACAAGGGACGGACAGATCCTGTGGGATCCATGCCTGGTTCATTTTTATGAACGTCAGCTTGTCCACATTGGCTGTAGACAGGCGGCTGCGTTTGTCTGTAATGACGCCCCCTGCCGTGCTGAATACACGTTCAGACAAAACGCTGGCCGCTGGGCAGGCCAGCACCTCCAAGGCATAAAAGGCTAGCTCTGGCCACGTGGGCAATTTAGAGACCCAGAAGTTGAATGGGGCCGAACCATCAGTCAGTACGTGGAGGGGTGTGCACATGTACTGTTCCACCATGTTAGTGAAATGTTGCCTCCTGCTAACACGTTGCGTATCAGGTGGTGGTGCAGTTAGCTGTGGCGTGTTGACAAAAGTTTTCCACATCTCTGCCATGCTAACCCTGCCCTCAGAGGAGCTGGCCGTGACACAGCTGCCTTGGCGACCTCTTGCTCCTCCTCTGCCTTGGCCTTGGGCTTCCACTTGTTCCCCTGTGACATTTGGGAATGCTCTCAGTAGCGCGTCTACCAACGTGCGCTTGTACTCGCGCATCTTCCTATCACGCTCCAGTGCAGGAAGTAAGGTGGGCACATTGTCTTTGTAGCGTGGATCCAGCAGGGTGGCAACCCAGTAGTCCGCACAGGTTAAAATGTGGGCAACTCTGCTGTCGTTGCGCAGGCACTGCAGCATGTAGTCGCTCATGTGTGCCAGGCTGCCCAGGGGTAAGGACAAGCTGTCCTCTGTGGGAGGCGTATCGTCATCGTCCTGCCTTTCCCCCCAGCCACGCACCAGTGATGGACCCGAGCTGCGTTGGGTGCCACCCCGCTGTGACCATGCTTCATCCTCATCCTCCTCCACCTCCTCCTCATCCTCGTCCTCCTCGTCCTCCAGTAGTGGGCCCTGGCTGGCCACATTTGTACCTGGCCTCTGCTGTTGCCAAAAACCTCCCTCTGAGTCACTTCGAAGAGACTGGCCTGAAAGTGCTAAAAATGACCCCTCCTCCTCCTCCTCCTCCTCCTGGGCCACCTCCTCTTCCATCATCGCCCTAAGTGTTTTCTCAAGGAGACATAGAAGTGGTATTGTAACGCTGATAACGGCGTCATCGCCACTAACCATGTTGGTGGAGTACTCGAAACAGCGCAACAGGGCACACAGGTCTCGCATGGAGGCCCAGTCATTGGTGGTGAAGTGGTGCTGTTCTGTAGTGCGACTGACCCGTGCGTGCTGCAGCTGAAACTCCACTATGGCCTGCTGCTGCTCGCACAGTCTGTCCAGCATGTGCAAGGTGGAGTTCCACCTGGTGGGCACGTCGCATATGAGGCGGTGAGCGGGAAGGCCGAAGTTACGCTGTAGCGCAGACAGGCGAGCAGCAGCAGGATGTGAACGCCGGAAGCGCGAACAGACGGCCCGCACTTTATGCAGCAGCTCTGACATGTCGGGGTAGTTGTGAATGAACTTCTGCACCACCAAATTCAGCACATGCGCCAAGCAAGGGATGTGCGTCAAATTGGCTAGTCCCAGAGCTGCAACGAGATTTCGCCCATTATCACACACCACCAGGCCGGGCTTGAGGCTCACCGGCAGCAACCACTCGTCGGTCTGTTGTTCTATACCCCGCCACAACTCCTGTGCGGTGTGGGGCCTGTCCCCCAAACATATGAGTTTCAGAATGGCCTGCTGACGTTTACCCCGGGCTGTGCTGAAGTTGGTGGTGAAGGTGTGTGGCTGACTGGATGAGCAGGTGGAAGAAGAGGAGGAGGAAGCCGAGAAGGAGGAGGTGGCAACAGGAGGCAAAGAATGTTGCCCTGCGATCCTTGGCGGCGGAAGGACGTGCGCCAAACAGCTCTCCGCCTGGGGCCCAGCTGCCACTACATTTACCCAGTGTGCAGTTAGGGAGATATAGCGTCCCTGGCCGTGCTTACTGGTCCACGTATCTGTGGTTAGGTGGACCTTGCTACAGATGGCGTTGCGCAGTGCACACTTGATTTTATCGGATACTTGGTTGTGCAGGGAAGGCACGGCTCTCTTGGAGAAGTAGTGGCGGCTGGGAACAACATACTGTGGGACAGCAAGCGACATGAGCTGTTTGAAGCTGTCTGTGTCCACCAGCCTAAATGACAGCATTTCATAGGCCAGTAGTTTAGAAATGCTGGCATTCAGGGCCAGGGATCGAGGGTGGCTAGGTGGGAATTTACGCTTTCTCTCAAATGTTTGTGAGATGGAGAGCTGAACGCTGCCGTGTGACATGGTTGAGACGCTTGGTGACGGAGGTGGTGGTGGTGTTGGTGGTACATCCCCTGTTTGCTGGGCGGCAGGTGCCAACGTTCCTCCAGAGGCAGAGGAAGAGGCCGAGGCGGCAGCAGCAGAAGAGGCCGAGGCGGCAGCAGCAGAAGAGGTAGCAGGGGGAACCTGAGTAACTTCCTTGGTTTTAAGGTGTTTACTCCACTGCAGTTCATGCTTTGCATGCAGGTGCCTGGTCATGCAGGTTGTGCTCAGGTTCAGAACGTTAATGCCTCGCTTCAGGCTCTGATGGCACAGCGTGCAAACCACTCGGGTTTTGTCGTCAGCACATTGTTTGAAGAAGTGCCATGCCAGGGAACTCCTTGAAGCTGCCTTTGGGGTGCTCGGTCCCAGATGGCGGCGGTCAGTAGCAGGCGGAGTCTCTTGGCGGCGGGTGTTCTGCTTTTGCCCACTGCTCCCTCTTTTGCTACGCTGTTGGCTCGGTCTCACCACTGCCTCTTCCTCCGAACTGTGAAAGTCAGTGGCACGACCTTCATTCCATGTGGGGTCTAGGACCTCATCGTCCCCTGCATCGTCTTCCACCCAGTCTTGATCCCTGACCTCCTGTTCAGTCTGCACACTGCAGAAAGACGCAGCAGTTGGCATCTGTGTTTCGTCATCATCAGAGACATGCTGAGGTGGTATTCCCATGTCCTCATCATCAGGAAACATAAGTGGTTGTGCGTCAGTGCATTCTATGTCTTTCACCGCTGGGGAAGGGCTAGGTGGATGCCCTTGGGAAACCCTGCCAGCGGAGTCTTCAAACAGCATAAGAGACTGCTGCATAACTTGAGGCTGAGACAGTTTCCCTGGTATGCATGGGGGTGATGTGACAGACTGATGGGGTTGGTTTTCAGGCGCCATCTGTGCGCTTTCTGCAGAAGACTGGGTGGGAGATAATGTGAACGTGCTGGATCCACTGTCGGCCACCCAATTGACTAATGCCTGTACCTGCTCAGGCCTTACCATCCTTAGAACGGCATTGGGCCCCACCATATATCGCTGTAAATTCTGGCGGCTACTGGGACCTGAGGTAGTTGGTACACTAGGACGTGTGGATGTGGCAGAACGGCCACGTCCTCTCCCAGCACCAGAGGGTCCACTAACACCACCACGACCATGTCCACGTCCGCGTCCCTTACTAGATGTTTTCCTCATTGTTATGGTTCACCACAACAACAAAAATATTATTTGGCCCAATGTATTGTATTCAAATTCAGCGGGATATAAATTTGAGGCCTAGTATTTAGGCGCTGGGTGACCGATATGGATTTAGTGACAGAATTAGACTTGGAAATGCACAGTAGCGTGTGTGTGAAGTTATTCTGAATGACCCTATGTGCACCTTGAATATTATATACCCTTTTAGGGATAGATTTCAAATAGCTCTGATATAGCAGAAACCACTAAATTATGAAATTGCTAAATTGGGAATTGTATTTCAACCCAGAACAAAAAATGTGCTTTGACGGACACTAAATAACTTTCCCATCCACAACAGGACAGCAGTAACGAGAGATTTAGCGGGATATAAATTTGAGGCCTAGTATTTAGGCGCTGGGTGACCGGTATGGATTTACTAACAGAATTAGACTTGGAAATGCACAGTAGCGTGTGTGTGAAGTTATTCTGAATGACCCTATGTGCACCTTGAATATTATATACCCTTTTAGGGATAGATTTCAAATAGCTCTGATATAGCAGAAACCACTAAATTATGAAATTGCTAAATTGGGAATTGTATTTCAACCCAGAACAAAAAATGTGCTTTGACGGACACTAAATAACTTTCCCATCCACAACAGGACAGCGGTAACGAGAGATTTAGCGGGATATAAATTTGAGGCCTAGTATTTAGGCGCTGGGTGACCGGTATGGATTTACTAACAGAATTAGACTTGGAAATGCACAGTAGCGTGTGTGTGAAGTTATTCTGAATGACCCTATGTGCACCTTGAATATTATATACCCTTTTAGGGATAGATTTCAAATAGCTCTGATATAGCAGAAACCACTAAATTATGAAATTGCTAAATTGGGAATTGTATTTCAACCCAGAACAAAAAATGTGCTTTGACGGACACTAAATAACTTTCCCAGCCACAACAGGACAGCGGTAACGAGAGATTTAGCGGGATATAAATTTGAGGCCTAGTATTTAGGTGCTGGGTGACCGCTATGGATTTACTAACAGAATTAGACTTGGAAATGCACAGTAGCGTGTGTGTGAAGTTATTCTGAATGACCCTATGTGCACCTTGAATATTATATACCCTTTTAGGGATAGATTTCAAATAGCTCTGATATAGCAGAAACCACTAAATTATGAAATTGCTAAATTGGGAATTGTATTTCAACCCAGAACAAAAAATGTGCTTTGACGGACACTAAATAACTTTCCCAGCCACAACAGGACAGCGGTAACGAGAGATTTAGCGGGATATAAATTTGAGGCCTAGTATTTAGGCGCTGGGTGACCGGTATGGATTTACTAACAGAATTAGACTTGGAAATGCACAGTAGCGTGTGTGTGAAGTTATTCTGAATGACCCTATGTGCACCTTGAATATTATATACCCTTTTAGGGATAGATTTCAAATAGCTCTGATATAGCAGAAACCACTAAATTGTGAAATTGCTAAATTGGGAATTGTATTTCAACCCAGAACAAAAAATGTGCTTTGACGGACACTAAATAACTTTCCCAGCCACAACAGTACAGCGGTGTCATGGTCTTACCTTCTTGCTGTTCTCCTTCGTTTGACATGTGCTGGCGGCCATCTTGGTTTCTGGGTTTCTTATAGCCTCCCACCCTGCGGCTTCTCCTTCCCACTGGGAGGAGCTGGATGCCTAGCTCATATATATAGGAGGTCTGTGGCTTCAGTTCCTTGCTTGGTCCTCCTGTGTTCACATGCTTCTAAGACTGCTGCTGCTTCTGGTTCCTGATCCTGGCTTCGTCTGACTACCCTGCTGGTTCCTGATCCAGACTTCATCTGACTACCCTGCTGGTTCCCGATCCAGGCTTCGTCTGACTACCCTTCTGGTTCCTGACCTCTGGCTTCGCAAGACCCTGCTTCGGTTTAGCCATCCGTTTGGACTTTTGCCTTACAGCTTGATTTTCAATAAAGCCTTCTTATTTCCACTTATCTCTTGTTGTACGTCTGGTTCATGGTTCCATGACATTAGGACCAAGCCCTGAATTCTGACGGTACAGGGCCATCCTCGCTACCTACGCTGGTTGCCAGACTTGATCAGCAGGATCACCTGTTGGGTCGGTTCGCTGTGGCGTTGCAAACCCTGCTTGAACGCACGGCTCATTTAGCTTCCGTTGCCGATGGGTCGGTTGTCGCTCCTGGGCCCGCTCCTACTGCCGCTCCGGTTGTTGCGCCAGAGTCTACCCCGACACCTGTTGCTGCGCCTGCGGTGTTTCGGGGTATGACCGGTTCTGCCCCCTTTCCACAGCGCTTGGGGGAGAGCCAACTCAGTGCCGAGGTTTCCTTAACCAGGTGGGAATTTATTTCGAGTTGCTGCCACATGCCTTTCCTACTGAGAGATCAAAGGTGGGCTTCTTGATCTCGCTGCTCTCGGACAAGGCCTTGGCCTGGGCCAGCCCTTTATGGGAGAACAACAATCCGGTGGTTGCCGAGTTTTCCGGTTTTGTTGCTTCTCTTCGGAAGGTATTCGATGTGCCGGCTCGTGCTGCCTCTGCTGCGAAGCTCCTTATGTCCATCAGACAGGGTTCACGATCCGTAGCTGAATACGCCATTGAGTTTCGTACCCTGGCAGCAGAGGTGGGCTGGAATAATGAGGCTCTGGTCGCTGCTTTCTCTCATGGTCTCTCGGATGCCTTGAAGGATGAGGTTGCAGCTAAGGACCTACCAGTGGAGCTCGAGTCTCTTATTTCTTTCCTGATTTTGATTGACACCAGACTCAGGGAGAGACCTTCCTTTAAGGAGAGCCTGCGGAGGTCTTCTAACAGATTGGCGCCTACGTTTGCTGTCCCACCCGTGCCTCCCTCTCCTCCCACGCCTCCTGGGGATGACTTGTCTGGGGGTGAACCCATGCAGCTGGGGTTTGCTCGCCTGTCCGAGGGGGAGAGGGTACTCCGGAGACGCGAGGGCCGATGCATGTACTGTGGTCTCGGTGGGCATTTTCGGTTGGCATGCCCGAACCGTCCGGGAAACGCTCGCACCTGAGATCCTGTCGGGGGCAGATCTTGGGTGGAGTCTCCTCGTCCCCGGTTTCCCGTGTTGACAAACCACTGATTACTGTTGTCCTCTCCTGGGTCGGGGGCTCGGTGACGACCCAGGCGTTGGTGGACTCTGGTGCTGGTGGTTTGTTCATTGATAGTGTGTTCGCTGCCGCCAATTCCATTCCTCTGCAGCCTCGAGGTTCCCCACTGGCTCTTGAGGCGATAGACAGCAGACCCCTTCTGCCGCCACACGTGACTCAGGAGACCCTTCCAGTGGGGATGGCCATTGGTGCCGTTCACAGAGAGTCGGTCTGTCTCCAGGTTATTTCGTCTCCACACTACTCGGTGGTCTTGGGGTACCCCTGGCTCCAGAAGCATAATCCGACTTTCGATTGGAGATCGGCCGAGATCCTCTCGTGGTCACCGCAGTGTGGGGCTAGTTGCATCCATGGGCCTGTCAAGTTGCTGTGTACTTCCTCGGACTCTCTGTTGCCTCCTGAATACGAGGAGTACCGGGATGTATTCGATAAGGTGCGTGCGGTTGCCCTACCTCCGCACCGCCCATACGATTGTGCCATAGAGTTACAACCTGGTGCCGTTCCTCCTCGTGGCAAAGTCTATCCACTGTCGGTAGCGGAGAATGAGGCCATGGAGGAGTACGTGAGGGAGGCGCTTTCACGCGGACACATTCGCAAATCCTCGTCCCCGGCAGGGGCTGGATTTTTCTTTGTGAAAAAGAAGGGCGGTGAGTTGAGGCCTTGCATCGATTACAGGGGTCTCAATCGCATCACGATCAAGAACGTTTACCCGATACCCTTGATTTCCGAACTGTTCGATCGCCTCAAAGGGGCCACGGTCTTTACCAAACTCGACCTGAGGGCGGCATATAACCTGGTAAGGATCAAGGCGGGCGATGAGTGGAAGACCGCGTTTAACACCAGGACCGGTCATTATGAATCCTTGGTTATGCCCTTTGGGTTGTGCAATGCGCCCGCAGTCTTCCAGGAATTCATCAACGATGTTTTCCGTGACCTGTTGCAGCAGTGTGTGGTGGTCTATTTGGATGACATCTTGGTATATTCTGAATCCATGGAGGCCCACATTCTGGATGTCAGACGAGTGTTGCAACGGTTACGAGAGAACAAGCTGTTCGGTAAGCTTGAGAAATGCGAATTTCACCGATCCCAGGTAACCTTCTTAGGTTACATCATTTCCGCTGAGGGGTTCTCCATGGATCCTGAGAAGGTTTCGGCTGTCTTACAGTGGCCCCAGCCCAGTGGTCTTCGTGCCCTGCAGCGCTTTTTGGGCTTCGCCAATTATTATCGGAAGTTCATCAGGGACTTTTCCATGCTAGCCAAGCCTCTCACGGATCTGACCAGGAAGGGCAGTAATCCCCAGGTCTGGCCGCTCGAGGCCATCCGAGCTTTTGAGGCTCTAAAGTCCGCCTTTGTGTCGGCTCCGATTCTGTCGCATCCCAACCCTGGGTTGCCTTTTGTCCTCGAGGTGGACGCGTCTGAGACGGGAGTAGGCGCCCTTCTGTCTCAGCGTAGAACACCAGAGGGTCCTCTGCTTCCTTGTGGGTTTTACTCCCGGAAACTGTCTTCCGCGGAGTGCAACTATCAGATTGGTGACAGGGAGTTATTGGCCATCGTGCAGGCCCTTAAAGAATGGAGGCACTTGCTCGAGGGCTCGGTGGTTCCGGTTCTCATCCTGACGGACCACAAGAATCTGACCTACCTCTCTGAGGCCAAGAGATTGACACCACGTCAGGCCAGATGGGCTCTGTTCTTGTCACGTTTTAATTACGTGGTCTCCTACCTACCCGGTTCCAAGAACATCAGAGCGGATGCCTTATCACGGCAGTACTCCGAGCTGTCCGGGGAGGAGTCGATTCCGACTTCGGTCATACCTCCGAATCAGATCCTGGCCGCCATTCGCACCAGCCTGACCTCTCCCCTGGGTGAGCAGATTTTAGCGGCTCAATCTGGTGCTCCCTCTGGGAGACCCAACGGCAGATGTTTTGTGCCTGAGGAGTTGCGCACTCGGTTGTTGCGAACCTACCATAACTCCAAGGCCGCGGGGCATCCTGGAAAGAATCAGCTGTCCTGGGCTGTTTCACGTCTGTTCTGGTGGCCTTCTCTACGTTCCGACATCGCCGCATATGTAGCGGCATGCTCCGTTTGTGCCCAGAGTAAGTCCCCTCGGCACCTTCCGTTGGGCCTTTTGCAACCCATAGCCACCGGGGAGCGTCCATGGTCACACCTGGGGATGGATTTCATTGTGGACCTCCCTGCATCCCGAGGCCATACGGTCATTCTCATGATTGTGGATCGGTTTTCCAAAATGTGCCACTGTGTTCCTCTCAAGAAGTTACCCTCTGCACAAGAGTTGGCCACGATTTTTGCCAGGGAGGTCTTCCGGTTGCACGGTTTGCCCAAGGAGATTGTGTCGGATCGGGGGAGTCAGTTTGTGTCCAGGTTCTGGCGCGCCTTTTGCTCCCAGTTGGGGATTCATCTCTCTTTCTCCTCGGCCTACCACCCTCAGTCCAATGGGGCCGCAGAACGATCCAATCAGGCCTTGGAGCAATTCCTTCGTTGCTATGTCTCCGATCACCAAGACAATTGGGTTGACCTCCTGCCTTGGGCTGAGTTTGCCAGGAACACGGCGGTGAACTCTTCCTCTGGGACGTCTCCCTTCATGGCCAATTATGGGTTCCAACCTGCCGTGTTACCGGAGGTATTCTCTCCCCAGGATATTCCGGCTGTGGAGGATCACCTTTCCGTCCTACGTGCTTCTTGGGTACAGATCCAGAGGTCCCTTGAGGTCTCTGCGCAGCGCCAGAGACTCCAGGCTGATCGCAGACGAGCGCCCGCTCCTTCCTACCAGGTCGGTGACCGCGTATGGTTGTCCACCCGCAACCTCAACCTTCGAGTGCCCACTCCCAAGCTGGCGCCTCGCTTTGTTGGTCCCTTCCGAGTGCTTCGCAGGGTAAACCCGGTAGCCTATGCCCTTGCGCTTCCTCCTGGCATGCGGATCTCCAACGTGTTTCATGTCTCCCTGTTGAAGCCACTGGTGTGTAATCGTTTCACTTCCTCGGTTCCTCGGCCTCGTCCGGTCCAAGTGGGCAATCGTGAGGAGTATGAGGTGAGCAATATCCTGGACTCACGCCTGGTCCGCGGTCGGGTGCAGTTTTTGGTTCATTGGCGTGGTTATGGTCCAGAGGAGCGTTCCTGGGTTCCCTCCGCAGATGTCCATGCTCCTGCCTTGCTCCGAGCCTTCCACGCACGCTTCCCTCAGAAACTGTTCTTTACTCCGCGGAGGAGGGGCCCTTGAGGGGGAGGTACTGTCATGGTCTTACCTTCTTGCTGTTCTCCTTCGTTTGACATGTGCTGGCGGCCATCTTGGTTTCTGGGTTTCTTATAGCCTCCCACCCTGCGGCTTCTCCTTCCCACTGGGAGGAGCTGGATGCCTAGCTCATATATATAGGAGGTCTGTGGCTTCAGTTCCTTGCTTGGTCCTCCTGTGTTCACATGCTTCTAAGACTGCTGCTGCTTCTGGTTCCTGATCCTGGCTTCGTCTGACTACCCTGCTGGTTCCTGATCCAGACTTCATCTGACTACCCTGCTGGTTCCCGATCCAGGCTTCGTCTGACTACCCTTCTGGTTCCTGACCTCTGGCTTCGCAAGACCCTGCTTCGGTTTAGCCATCCGTTTGGACTTTTGCCTTACAACTTGATTTTCAATAAAGCCTTCTTATTTCCACTTATCTCTTGTTGTACGTCTGGTTCATGGTTCCATGACAAGCGGTAACGAGAGATTTAGCGGGATATAAATTTGAGGCCTAGTATTTAGGCGCTGGGTGACCGATATGGATTTACTAACAGAATTAGACTTGGAAATGCACAGTAGTGTGTGTGTGAAGTTATTCTGAATGACCCTATGTGCACCTTGAATATTATATACCCTTTTAGGGATAGATTTCAAATAGCTCTGATATAGCAGAAACCACTAAATTATGAAATTGCTAAATTGGGAATTGTATTTCAACCCAGAACAAAAAATGTGCTTTGACGGACACTAAATAACTTTCCCAGCCACAACAGTACAGCGGTAACGAGAGATTTAGCGGGATATAAATTTGAGGCCTAGTATTTAGGCGCTGGGTGACCGGTATGGATTTACTAACAGAATTAGACTTGGAAATGCACAGTAGCGTGTGTGTGAAGTTATTCTGAATGACCCTATGTGCACCTTGAATATTATATACCCTTTTAGGGATAGATTTCAAATAGCTCTGATATAGCAGAAACCACTAAATTATGAAATTGCTAAATTGGGAATTGTATTTCAACCCTGAACAAAAAATGTGCTTTGACGGACACTAAATAACTTGCCCAGCCACAACAGTACAGCGGTAACAACAGATTTAGCGGGATATAAATTTGAGGCCTAGTATTTAGGCGCTGGGTGACCGGTATGGATTTAGTGACAGAATTAGACTGGGATATGGCCAAAAAATAACCACACTATTGCTGGTTAAATGCACTTGGTGTGACAGCTTGACCAACCACACTACTGAGGGTTAAATGCACTTGGTGACGGGCGCAGCTTGCCCCTGATGTAGTATATATATGGCCAAAAAATGAACAGACAATTGCTGGTTAAATGCACTTGGTGTGACAGCTTCACCCTGATGTAGGCTTTAGCCAAAAAACAACCACACCATTGAGGGTTAAATGCACTTGGTGACAGGCGCAGCTTGCCCCTGATGTAGTATATGGCCAAAAAATGAACAGACTATTGCTGGTTAAATGCACTTGGTGATGGGCGCAGCTTGCCCCTGATTTAGTATATGGCCAAAAAATGAACAGACTATTGCTGGTTAAATGCACTTGGTGTGACAGCTTCACCCTGATGTAGGCTTTAGCCAAAAAACAACCACACCATTGAGGGTTAAATGCACTTGGTGACAGGCGCAGCTTGCCCCTGATGTAGTATATGGCCAAAAAATGAACAGACTATTGCTGATTAAATGCACTTGCTGTGACAGCTTGACCAACCACACTACTGAGGGTTAAATGCACTTGGTGACGGGCGCAGCTTGCTCCTGATGTAGTATATGGCCAAAAAATGAACAGACTATTGCTGGTTAAATGCACTTGGTGTCACAGCTTGACCAACCACACTACTGAGGGTTAAATGCACTTGGTGACGGGCGCAGCTTGCCCCTGATGTAGTATATGGCCAAAAAATGAACAGACTATTGCTGGTTAAATGCACTTGGTGACGGGCGCAGCTTGCCCCTGATTTAGTATATGGCCAAAAAATGAACAGACTATTGCTGGTTAAATGCACTTGGTGTGATAGCTTGACCAACCACACTACTGAGGGTTAAATGCACTTGGTGACGGGCGCAGCTTGCCCCTGATGTAGTATATGGCCAAAAAATAAACAGACTATTGCTGGTTAAATGCACTTGGTGTGACAGCTTCACCCTGATGTAGGCTTTAGCCAAAAAACAACCACACCATTGAGGGTTAAATGCACTTGGTCGCAGCTTGGATGCACTTGGTCGCAGCACCGCACAAGACACAAAATGGCCGCCGATCACCCCAGAAAAAAGTGACTGACAAACGGTCTGGGCAGCCTAAAAACAGTGAGCAATTGAGTATCAGCAGCTCAATGATCCACAGCTGCAGATCGATCAATTAATCAAGTGCTTTGGAGGAGTTAATCAGCCTAATCTCGCCCTACTGTCGCAGCCGCAACCTCTCCCTACGCTAATCAGAGCAGAGTGACGGGCGGCGCTATGTGACTCCAGCTTAAATAGAGGCTGGGTCACATGGTGCTCTGGCCAATCACAGCCATGCCAATAGTAGGCATGGCTGTGACGGCCTCTTGGGGCAAGTAGTATGACGCTTGTTGATTGGCTGCTTTGCAGCCTTTCAAAAAGCGCCAAGAAAGCGTCACAAAAGCGCCAAGAAATCGACGAACACCGAACCCGAACCCGGACTTTTACGAAAATGTCCGGGTTCGGGTCCGTGTCACGGACACCCCAAAATTCGGTACGAACCCGAACTATACAGTTCGAGTTCGCTCATCCCTAGTTAGGAGGTGACCTGCTCCCTTATTCTGTTGTCCTGGCTGAACAGCGACTAACATCTCATGGCATCGCACGGCTGAGGGTTTTCCCCATCCTAAGCCATGACAATACCCCTGTCTATAAAATGACTCACAACTGAAAATGCATTTCAGAGAATACCCAAGCCATGAGGAGGAAAGAACTGCGTACAGAGATCATAGACAGGATTGTGTGGAGGCACAGATCTGGAGAAGGGTATAACACATGTCTGCAGCACTAAAAGTTCACAAGAGCACAGTGGCCTCCATAATTCTTAAATGGAAGACATTTAGAACAACCAGGACTCCTCCTAGAGCTGGTCGCTCTACCAAACTAAGTAATTAGGGGAAAAAGGCCTTGGTAAGAGAGGTGACAACCAAATGATCACTCTGGCTGAGCTCCAAAGATCTTGTGTGTATATTGGAGAAACTTCCAGAAGGTCAACTATCACTGCAGCACTGTCACAACCAGACAGCTGAGAAGCTCTGACAGAAGCCTTTCAGAACCTCCTCCTTGAGTTTTCTTTGTTGTGCTGTTCAGTTCCTCATCTCGTTAGCCTCTCTCAGCTGTCATGTAGTTGGACTGATTGCTATCCTTTAAATTCCTCCCCATAATGCATTACTGGGCGGCTTATACTTCTTCCTGGAGTGTGTGTGCATGCTGATCCTGTTTCCCAGTCTGCTACAAAGTTAAGTGCTGTACATTTATCTGTTATTTTCTGTTTGCTGGATCCCAGGTGACCCTGACTCCCTCCGTGTCTGGTGTAGGGAGCCGGTGGTCGTGTCCCCTCACTATTGTAGGGTGTTCAGGGGTTATATAGTCGAGGTACGTGGATATGCAACCATCCACCTTTGGGATCTTTGCATAGGCTGAGCAGCCAGGGAAAGTCTCAGGTCTTGTGCAGGGGTCTCCCTTTTGGTTCCTTAGCTTTGGATCCAGTGAGTCATATATGCATGTTGCTTTGTCTTGTTTCCTGTACACCGTCCGTGACAAGCACTCCACCAAACTGGGCTTTATGACAGAATAGCCAGAAAGAAGCCTCTCGTCTGTAAAAGACACATGAAGGAGTTTTCAAAAAGCACATAAGGGACTCTTGGAGAGAAACAAGATTCTCTGGTTTGATGAAACCAAGATTGAACATTTTGGCCTCAATTCTAATTGTCTTGCCTGGAAGAAACAAGGCACTGCTCATGACCTGCCTCATACCATCTCTACAATGAAGACTGGTGGTAGCATCATGCTGTGGGGGTATTTTTCAGTGGCTGGGGTATGTAGTCTGGTCAGGGTTTAGGGAAAGTTGAATAGAGCAAAGTGCAGAGATATACTTAATGAAAACCTGACCTCAGACTGGTCTAAAGGTAAACCTTCCAATAAGACAATGACCCTAAGCACACAGCCAAGACAGCACAGGAGTGGCTTAGGACAAATCTGCGAATGTCCTTGAGTGGCCCAGCAAGAGCCTTAATTTAAACCAAATCGAACATCTCTAGAAAGACTTGAAAATGGCTGGTGGTCCTCATCTAACCTGACAGACTTTTAGAGGATCTGCAGAGAAAAATTGCAGAAATTCCCTAACTCCAGATGTGCAAACCTTGAAGAAGATTGGAAGATGTAATCACTACCAATGGAGCTTCAACTAAGTACTGAGTAAAGGGTCTGCATACTTATGTCAATACAATATTTTAGTTTTTCCTGAAAGAGAGAGAGGAGAGACTAGATAATGATTTCTTTTTAATTTGGCACCCTTTCATTGTTTTTAGTTCAATGCTGTATGATAGACTCAAAATCAAGAGAGCAAGTAAAGAAATTCAATTATGAGACATCCTTGACATGTTTCTTAATATCTGTTTAGTCTCGTCTGTGCCCTAACAGGTGTACTTTATATACTTCTCTTTCCAATCATTCAGAATTTTTAATAATATACTGTAACCTTCATCTGGATGAACCTATTTCGTTCCACCTTGAGCATTTGAGGTCAGGTACATTAGGAACACTGGGTTTTCTTTCTGCAAAACAGATGGAATATAAAATGCAATCTTTAAAATGGAAAACAATATTCAAACAGACAAAAAAAAAACCACGATAAACAAAATCAGGCGGCAAATCCGTGAATCTCTCCAGTGAAAAGAACAAAGCAATGAAGTGTATTAAATCAATGTGTAATATCCATGTGCGCTGCCTATCGATTTAATGCACTTGATTATTTAAATGCAGTTGATTTTTGCAATGAATATTATGAATTGATTTAATAAAGTTTATTATATTGTCATTCCACTCTGGGAGCTCCTGTTTCCCGTTGGTTGTGATTTAGTTATGTGCAGAGGCAGAAGTCTGTGGAGGGAACAAAAGAGAAAATAATTTACCCCTTAAATATAAAGAATAATTCAGGAAAGGGGGGCTGACTATATGTTCTGTACACAGCTTGGCTTCTCTGGTGAAGAATAACAAATACCGTACATATTTCAGTTTGTGAAAAAAGCTTTATTGTAGATATAAAGAATCAAATGAAATATTAAAATAGTTATGTTCATAGGGGCAGTATTATAGTAGTTATATTCGTGTACATAGGGAGCAGTATTATAGTAGTAATATAATAGTACCTAGAGGCAGTATATATATACCCTTGCACCTAGGAGGCAGTATTACAGTAGCTGTATTCTAGTATATAAGTGTAGCATTATAGTAATTATTATTTATGTACATTAGGGGCAGTATTATAGTAGTTGCACTCTTGTACATATAAGTCAATATTATAGTATATTCTTGTACATAAGGGACAGTGTTCTTGTAGATATATTCTAGTACATAGGGGCAATATTATACTAATGATATTCATATGCTTAGTGGGCAGTATTATAATACAGATATTCTTGTGCATAGTGGCTATATTATAGTATATTCCTGTGCATGCTAGACAGTATTATAGTAGTTATATACTTGTACATAAGGAGCACTATTCTAGTACATGGGGGAAGTATTTTAGTATATTGTTAGAATATTATAGTTAGGCAATATTATAGCAGTTATATTCTTGTTTAGAGGGCAGTATTATAGTAGTTAGATTTTTGTACATAGAGGACAGTATTATAGTCATTTTTATTCTAGTACATAGGGAGCAGCATTATAGTAGTAATATTCTTGTAGTGGTAGCATTATATTGTACCAAGAGGACAGTATTATAGTAGTTATATTTTACATAGGAGCAGTATTATAGTAGTTATATTCTAGTAAATAATGTGCAGTATTAAAGTAGTTATATTCTTATGCATAGGCATCATTATAGTAGGCATCTTCTTGTACATAAGTGACAGTATTATAGTAGTTACATATAATAAGGGCATTATTATAGCAGTTATATTCTTATAGATAGGGGGCAGAAGTTATAATCCGGTACTAAGCATGCAGTATCATATTAGGTATATTCTTGTATATAGGGGCAATATTATAGCAGTTATAGTATTCTTCATATGAAGCAGTATTATAATAGTTATATTTTTGTCTTACAGGAATTTTAATATTGTATTCTTTATGTACATAGGGGCAGTATAACAGTAGTTATGTTCTTGTACATAACTACTTTGTCTTGTACATAGAGACCAGTATTATAGTAATACTTTTTTTTATAGATAGGGGAGTTATAGCATTACATTCTTGTACATAGAGAACAATTTTATAGTAGTATACCCTTGTACATAAGGGGTAGTACTACAGTAATTATATATTTTTACTGTACACAGGGCTTTTTTTCTCAGAGAAAAGGTGGTGGAACCCCCCCCCTCCCCTGGCCACGCCCCCATCCACCCCTAGGACTGCCCCCTAAAACCGCCCCTTTAGAGAACAGTACGTAAGCAGCCTAAGCAGCGGGCCGCAGTGGCGACTCTAGGAACAATATATAGGGGGGGGGGGGGCACAAAGATACCACAGTCAAAAATGGGGGGGACAAAAACAAAATAAGTATACAGTGGGATGCGAAAGTTTGGGCAACCTTGTTAACCGTCATGATTTTCCTGTATAAATCGTTGGTTGTTACGATAAAAAATGTCAGTTAAATATTTCATATAGGAGACATACACAGTGATATTTGAGAAGTGAAATTAAGTTTATTGGATTTACAGAAAGTGTGCTATAATTGTTTAAACAAAATTAGGCAGGTGCATAAATTTGGGCACCACAAAAAAGAAATAAAATGAATATTTAGTAGATCCTCCTTTTGCAGAAATTACAGCCTCTAAACGCTTCCTGTAGGTTCCAATGAGAGTCTGGATTCTGGCTGAAGGTATTTTGGACCATTCCTCTTTACAAAACATCTTTAGTTCATTCAGGTTTGATGGCTTCCGAGCATGGACAGCTCTCTTTAAGTCACACCACAAATTTTCAATTATATTCAGGTCTGGGGACTGAGATGGCCATTCCAGAACGTTGTACTTGTTCCTCTGAATAAATGCCTTAGTGGATTTTGAGCAGTGTTTAGGGTCGTTGTCTTGTTGAAAGATCCAGCCCCGGCGCAGCTTCAGCTTTGTCACTGATTCCTGGACATTGGTCTCCAGAATCTGCTGATACTGAGTGAAATCCATGCGTCCCTCAACTTTGACAAGATTCCCAGTCCCTGCACTGGCCACACAGCCCCACAGCATGATGAAACCACCACCATATCTTACTGAAGGTAGCAGGTGTTTTTCTTGGAATGCTGTGTTCTTCTTCCTCCATGCATAACGCCCCTTGTTATGGCCAAAAAACTCAATTTTAGTTTCATCAGTCCACAGCACCTTATTCCAAAATGAAGCTGGCTTGTCCAAATGTGCTTTAGCCCACCTCAAGCGGCAATTTTTGTGCTGTGGGCGGAGAAAAGACTTCCTCTGCATCACTCTCGCATACAGCATCTCCTTGTGTAAAGTGCGCTGAATGGTTAAACGATGCACAGTGACTCCATCTGCAGCAAGATGATGTTGTAGGTCTTTGGTGCTGGTCTGTGGGTTGACTCTCACTGTTCTCACCATTCGTCGCTTCTGTCTATCCGAGATTTTTCCTGGTCTGCCACTTCAAGCCTTAACTTGAACTGAGCCTGTGGTCTTCCATTTCCTCAATATGTTCCTAACTGTGGAAACAGACAGCTGAAATCTCTGAGACAGCTTTCTGTATCCTTCCCCTAAACCATGATGGTGAACAATCTTTGTCTTCAGGTCATTTGAGAGTTGTTTTGAGACCCCCATGTTGCTACTCTTCAGAGAAAATTAAAAGAGAAGGGAAACTTACAATTGACCCCCTTAAATACTCTTTCTCATAATTGGATTCACCTGTGTATGTAGGTCAGGGGTCACTGAGCTTACCAAGCCAATTTGAGTTCCAATAATTAGTTCTAAAGGTTTTGGAATCAATAAAATGACAACAGTGCCCAAATTTATGCACCTGCCTAATTTTGTTTAAACAATTATAGCACACTTTCTGTAAATCCAATAAACTTCATTTCACTTCTCAAATATCACTGTGTGTGTCTCCTATATGATATATTTAACTGACATTTTTTATGGTTAAAACCAACGATTTATACAGGAAAATCATGACGATTAACAAGGTTGCCCAAACTTTCGCATCCCACTGTATATAAATAAGATTACAAAATACAAGAGAATTGCGGTATGCAGGGATACCGTTATAATAAAGCAATTTACTTACAAAAGAAGCTATTGAGTCGTCTGCTGTGCCGTCCTCTGCTTGCTTCCGCGGATTCTTTCCCCTTCTTTCTATCTCTCGTCAGTGCGCAGGCGCACTGTTATGGTGGATCTGTGGAAGACACACTGTTATGGGGGCATCTGTGGATGACACATTATGCCTCTCATTAGCCCTCATTATCACTCTCATATCAGCCCTTATGCCTCATTAGCCCCCATTATTCCTCTTATTAGCCCCATTATGCCTCTTATCACCCCCATATCAGCCCTTATGCCTCATTAGCCCCCATTATAAGCCCTTATGCCTCATTAGCCCCCATTATTCCTCTTATTAGCCCCCATTGTGCCTCATTAGCCACCATTATTAGCCCACATTATGCCTCTTATTAGCCCCCATATGCCTAATTAGCTCCCATATGCCTAATTAACCCCATTATGCCTAATTAGCCCCCATATGCCTCCAATTAGCCCCCATAGCCCCCATATGCCTCCAATTAGCCCCCATGTGCCTCCAATTAGCCCCATGTGCCTCCAATTAGCCCCCATATGCCTCCAATTAGCCCCCATATGCCTCCTATTAGCCCCCATATGCCTCCTATTAACCCCCATATGCCTCCAAATACCCCCATATGCCTCCAATTAGCCCCCATATGCCTCCAACTAGCCCCCATAATGCCCCCAGCAGCCACATTTTTTATAAAATAAAAAAAACCTTACCTCTCCTGCTCCTGGACGGACGCCGCCTGCAATTTTCTCCCTCCTCAGTCGACTGTTCTCTAAACTGCGCAGCCCTGCACAGCGAACAGCTGAGAACCAGGAAGTGGTGATGGTGAGTACAGAGCGTTCACCACTTCTTGGTCCTTCGGTACTAATGAGCGCTCATTAGTATTCACCTGGAGGAATCAGCGGGGGGGCACCTGGGGGGGCAAGGAACAACATAGGGGATTGCCCCCCTCGCCCCCCTCTAGCGACGCCACTAGTGGACTGGCTAGGCCAGTAATTAAAGGGGGGCGGGGTGAGTGGGAGAAAATAGGTGGCGGAACGCCGTTCCGGGGTGTTCTGCCAGAAAAAAAGCCCTGACTGTAAATAGGGAGAATTATCAGGCTAGTTTCCCACTAGTGTTAAAATAATCTGGCAGGCAGTTCCAGCAGAGGAACAGACTGCTGCAGTTCATTGTATCTGGCATAGCCAGATACAGCCAGAGCACCACCAGGCCCCACTGACTAAAATGGTAACAGGTGGGGACTCGGCCTGTTTCCGGCATTAGTTTTTTTTCCAGCTGAATCCAGAATGCCAGAAATAGGCCAGATCCCTGCCATTTCTTATTATAGTCAATGGCCTCCAGTGGCGAAAGGCAGTATCTGGCTATGCAGGATACAATCAACTCTGGCAGAGTGTTCCTCCACCGGAACAGCCTGTTGGATAATTTTAACACTGTTATATAATGTATAGAGACATACATGTGTTAGTGTCCAAATCACCTATTGTTTAGCTTCATTCCACTATCTCTAGAATGCCATAAAGTAACTTTAATTGTGTAGAATCTACAGTATTATCATTTTGTCTTTTGTCTATTTGTTCTGTAAATACAACCTCTGGCTTATACGGTTGATGGAGGGGAGGGGGTGATACAAACACATTTACCAACAGAGGTGACCTGCTTTTTCTTTTCTTTTTCCTGTTGGATCTCCTTTGTTCTTAAATGATGCATTTAGTCTCTGTCATGAGGGAGACATTGACTGAATGATGAGTTCGGCTGTGTAAGAAATGCAGGCATTCTTTGAACATAAAAGATACTTTTATATCACAAAAAGGGAAGGGATTCCAAGAGCTTGAGATAACCCCCAATGCCCCCTCCGAGACTGGGCAGAATCCAGCGGAGGAGTGCAGAGGCCAGCAACAAGTATAAAAGGAAAAATCAACCCATACACTCAAGTGGTTCATGGACGAGGTTTTAAGAGGAACACCCTGCGCTGAGTTTTAGACAAACCTTAAAAAATTTGATTCATGACCTATGGACCAAATGTGATCTCCAAAGTGACCTCTCAGGTACAGGAAAATTGTGCAGATACAATACATACAAAATGTAGACACATTAACTCACTGTTATCTAGAGCCTTGAAATGGAATATGAAAGGAGACTTCTGGTACAACTACACTATTAGGGTGCTCTGAGCTAATAGAGGGGTCCTCTGTTCAGGTTATTCTAACAGAAATGGATTGTCGAGAGCATACAACCCCTTAAAATAGCAATCTAGCACTTTTTTCCACTCTGCCACGTAACAAGTGCAGCGACCGGGCTGCAGGGGCGCACGTGAGTGTAGGTGGCCGCATGGGTGCAGTAGTCGTACTCACTGCTTCCTGAAGCTCCCTGGGCCGGCATGCAGTGATGCATACTCCCAACTTTGTAAACGAGCACATTGTTTCTGCATTAGGCCACACCTTTAACTCCGCCCAAAACATAACTATACACTAAATCCACCCAGTTCCCTTAATGCCCCACATAGTAATTATTCCTCATTCATACCACCGCACAGTATTTATGCCCACATTGTGCCTCCTTCACAGAATTATGCGCAGCTGTGCCCCCAGTAATATGCCCAGCTATGTGCCCCCAGTAATATGCCCAGCTATGTGCCCCCAATAGTATGCCCAGTTATGTGCCCCCAGTAATATGCCCAGTTATGTGCCCCCAGTAATATGCCTACGTTGTGCCCCCAGTAATATGCCCACATTGTGCCCCCCAGTAATATGCCCACAATGTGCTCCCCCAGTAATATGCCCACACTGTGCCACCCAGTAATATGCCCACATTGTGCCCCTCACAGAATGTAAAAAAAATAAACACCACATACTTACCTTGTTCCTAGCAGCAGCACCAACATGACATCGGCTGCTCTAGTCTGTGAAGGAGGCGGAGCCGAGGCTAACTGCTGGCCGGCCACGCTCCCCGCACAGACCAGAGGTGTGGAGAGCCGGCAGGAATAACGAAGCAGCTCTCTGCTTCATTATAGCAACTGTCTCTGCTTCTTAGGGACAGCGGGAAAGCCACTGAAATCCGGGACTGTCCCGCCGGAACCGGGACAGTTGAGAGGTTTGGTGATGGGAAGGGCGCACTGTTTCTTCCCTTCAGGGCACACTCTGGTTTGGGAGTTCTTCTGCCTGATGGCGGTTGAGGTGCACTTGATGTTGCTGTTTTACGGTGCAAAGCAGAATTCCGGTTGTTGCGATGCCAGGACCTTGCAGTGCAAGCGTAGTGTGGTATAGTTATGAGACCGGTGTTGGTATAACAAATCCACAGTACTTTAATGAAGCCAGCAGGTGACCCACACAAGCACTATTCACATGAAATGCAGTCACTTCAAGTAGTTCTCAAAGGTTGTCGACGGAGGCCAGACTAGTCAATCTCTCCTTTTTCTGGCCTAAAGGGATGCACGTTCTCTATCATCAGATATACACTGAACAAAAATATAAACGCAACACTTCGGTTTTGCTCCCATTTTGCATGAGCTGAACTCAAAGATCTGAAACATTTTCTACATACACAAAAGACCCATTACTCTCAAATATTGTTACAAATCTGTCCAAATCTGTGTTAGTGAGTACTTCTCCTTTGCCGAGATAATCCATCCCACCTCACAGGTGTGGCATATCAAGGTGCTGATTAGACAGCATGAATATTGCACAGGTGTGCCTTAGACTGCCCACAATAAAAGGACACTCTGAAATGTGCACAGTTTTACCTAACTGGGGCTGTTCAGAAAACCAGTCAGTATCTGGTGTGGCCACCATTTTCCTCACGCAGTGCAACACATCTCTGTCGCATAGAGTTGATCAGGTTGTTAATTGTGGCTTGTGGAATGTTGGTCCACTCCTCCTCCATAGCTGTGCGAAGTTGCAGAATATTGGCAGGAACTGGAACACGCTGTCGTATATGACGATCCAGAGCATCCCAAACATGCTCAATGGATGACATGTCCGGTGAGTATGTTGGCCTGCAAGAACTGGGATGTTTTCAGCTTCCAGGAATTGTGTACAGATCCTTGCAATATGGGGCCGTGCATTATCATGCTGCAACATGAGGTGATGGCCGTGGATGAATGGCACAACAATGGGCCTCAGGATCTTGTCATGGTATCTCTGTGCATTCAACATGCCATCAATAAAATGCACCCGTGTTCGTTGTCCATAACATACGCCTGCCCATACCATAACCCTACCGCCACCATGCGCCACTTGATCCACAAGGTTGACGTCAGCAAACCGCTCACCCACACGACCCCACACATGCTGTCTGCCATCTGCCCTGAACAGTGAAAGCCGGGACTCATCCATGTACAGAACGCCTCTCCAACGTGCCAGACGCCATTGAATGTGAGCATTTGCCCAATCAAGTCGGTTACGACTACGAACTGCAGTCAGGTCCAGACCCCGATGAGGACGACGAGCATGCAGGTGAGTTTCCCTGAGACGGTTTCTGACAGTTTGTGCAGAAACTCTTTGGTGATGCAAACCGATTGTTGCTGCAGCTGTTCGGATGGCTGGTCTCAGACAATCATGGAGGTGAACATACTGGATGTGGAGGTCCTGGGCTGGTGTGGTTGCACGTGGTCTGTGGTTGTGAGGCCAGTTGGATGTACTGACAAATTCTCTGAAACGCCTTTGGAGACGGCTTATGGTAGAGAAATGAACATTAACTGAACAGACAACAGCTCTGGTAGACATTCCTGCAGTCAGCATGCCAATTGCATGCTTCCTCAAACGTTGCGACATCTTTGGCATTGTGCTATGTGATCAAACTTTTATTGTGGGCAGTCTAAGGCACACCTGTGCAATATTCATGCTGTCTAGTCAGCACCTTAATATGCCACACCTGTGAGGTGGGATGGATTATATCGGCAAAGGAGAAGTGCTCACTAACACAGATTTAGACAGATTTGTGAACAATATTTGAGAGTAATGGGTCTTTTGTGTATGTAGAAAATGTTTAAGATCTTTGAGTTCAGCTCATGCAAAATGGGAGCAAAACCGAAAGTGTTGCGTTTATATTTTTGTTCAGTGTATATAAGTATATGATATCCACAGTATCCTCAGAGGAATATAGTCTCTGAACATGGGGTGCTTCTGTCCTCTGGATATGGTGAACAGCTTGTAGCTTATAGTGTTCCCACCACATGCAGAGGAGGTTGTAGCCAGATCAGCAGCGATTCCTTTCTTTGCCAAAGTCCGCAATCCCTTTCTGTCTGCTAAACCTTCTATAGATCTTTTACCTTCGAAGGGCTGGCACATAAATTGCTTGTGGGCTGTAGGCAGGGCTGATATTAGGGGGTCAAACTGGGCAATTGCGCAGGGATCGCTGAACATTGGGACTCAGGCAGTGTTCCTGTTCCCGTCTGTGCTCTGACTCCATATATGGCTTGTGAGTCCCTTCTCTATGTCTCTATATGGAGTCAGTGCAGGGGATATCCCCAAGCATTGTCAATATGCTTGGGGACACCCTGTGTATTTAAGTGATATATTCTGATATATATGAATACATAATACATGGGAATTTGCAGTAGTTTAACATTGAGTTCTATAGCTCAGGGGTTAAAGCTCTTGCCTTTAATGTAGATGGTTGTGAGTTTGAATCCTGGCAGAAACATTTAAAAAATAGAGGCTAAATAAAACTTAAAGACACAGGGTATCCCCAACAGTGAAAAGTTTTTTTTTATTAAAAAGAAGAAGCAAAATGTAAAATATGATCAAATAACACCCGTGTTAAGCCACGTCAACCTTTTTAACTTGTGTAAACTTGGCCGGTATTTTTTGTTTAGAAAGGTGGCACTCTAACAGAACCCCCGCTCATGACCTTTATAGGCCCACTCACTGCAGCAATCTCAGCCTCCGTCAATTCTAAAAACGTCAGGATGCTAGCATCAGGACGTTCTGTGAGGAGTGCGAACTTGCTGCCTCCTCCTTTTTCTTTTTACCACACTGCTGTGCTAGGGTAGAAGCTAGAATGGATTTGTGAGAAGGAGTTTTGTGATGTCACCACTCACATGCTGTTTAACCTTTTCCTGATGTGACGATTTCTATTTTTGCTTTTTCATTTTTGGCTCCCTGCCTTGTCGGAGCCATAGCTTTTTTATTTTTGCATTCACACAGCCGTATGAGGATTTGACTTTTTTTTTTTTTTTTTATGGCGTTCTCTGAAACTGACTTGTGCTCTTCATTCTCCAGGTCAGTATGAATCCAGCAATACCATATATGTAGTTTTTCTTGCTTTTTAATACTGAAAAAAAACAAAAAAACTTTGGACTACTGTTATACTTTTTTATAGTTATGTCTATGCAGATGTGTGGGGGTGTTTTCAGACGTGGCATGTTATTTATTTTTATTTTTTATTATTTTGGGGAAAGAGGGGTTGCATTTTTAGATTTTTTTTTTTTTACTTTTTGTTAGACATTAGATTGCAATTTTTTACAGAATAATGGAAATTGCTCCATTATTCTGTATAGAAATCACTATATCCCAGTTCAGTTCTGCCACCTCGTGGCCTGAATTGAGATATACTAATAATGATCCTGAAAGCCTAGTACAGGCTGCTGCTCATTATTAGAACAAGATGCTTTCCCCCATTGTCATATTGTCATGCTTCGGTGTGGGAGGGAAACACCACACTGTGCATAAGAGGGAAGGGGGAACAGGGAATCAAGCCTGAGAACTAGGGAAGGAAGATGGACACCTCCTAGTAAAACCCTAACCAAAATCCTGATTGACTACCAGTATGAACAGACCCCAGAGGGAGATGTGTTCATACGCAGGAATACCTAGTGTCCTATCTAGCCCTATAGGACCCTGGTACTAATGGCAGGGACGAGACTACCTGTTACGCTAAAAGGAAGGACGAACAGGTGTCTCCTTCAGGCCTAATACAAACAATAGTGAAATGCAACACATAGAACCCAAACAAAATGGGAAAGGAAAGACTTAACTTCAAAAGGGGCTATGGAAGCACCAGGAACCTCGCCAGGATCTACACACCATCTATCCACTAGTGATGAGTGGGAAAAAAATATTCAAAAAAATAAAAAACAAATATCGGGCAATTTAGCTAATATAGTGCTATCATCTTTTTCAATAGTTGACATTTTTTTCCAATCTGAACTTCAGATGAGAAAAAAATTACAACTATTAGACAAAGAAGAATATAGCACTATATTAGCTAAATTGTTCAATATTAATTTTTTTTGAATATTCGCTATATATTCTTGTTTTAGAATATTACGAATATTCGAAAAAACGAATATATTCGATATAGTGCTATATATTAGTTTTTTAGAATATTCATCATTTCCCATTTAAAGTTATGACTCCTCCCTGCTTCTTGCTTGTGGGCCAATGAGTCATTGGCCCACAAGCAAGAAGCAGGGAGGAATCATGTTTTTACTCGGCAATTGAAAAATTTACATTACGCAAATTTGCATTACAAAAATTTGCTAAAAATTCTCAAATATTCAAAATTACGAATATATATTACTATATTCTAAATATTCATAGATTTTCAAAGTACCTATATTCGCGAGAAAAATTTGCAATTCGAATATTCGTGATCAACACTACTATCCACAACTGAAACTGAGCTACAAACCGCACAGCATTGTGGGAGAAGCAACAAAAAATAAGGAAGGTTAAATGACCACATTAGCAACACCTGAGGCAAGGGGTGTGACCATTACCAGAAACAACACAGACGCCTATTGATCCACAAGGAAAACCTGTCAGATCAAACCACGTGTTGCCAGTCTCACGATCTCCTGCCACCTGTGCGATCCGACCGCTCCTTAGGGAATTCTGGCTCCACATCATAGCTACCAATGGCCAACCAGTCCCTATATTAGGCTATTGGGAACCTACCTTACAGATTGAATATACCAAACCCCCACACCAAGGGGTAGTCGTGATCCAGGTCTCGGAACATGACCATTGCCCTGTGGTCCTGAGGATGAATGTACTCGGCAACTGTTACACTGAAGTGCTGGAAGCCTTGAAGAAAACCCTACTGACCGCACCCTGTGTAACTCAACGCATCATAAACCAGACCATCCAGGTGCTAGCTGCCCAACAAAAATTCACCAACCGACAAGGTGAAATCTGCCGTGTTCGCATCAATGATGCTGAGCCTATTTCAGTCCAGCCTGGAGCAGGGATCCTAATATGGTGCAAGGCTTGCATCGGTGTCCGAGATCAGGATTACTCGGCCCTCGTGGAACCCCTGCATCTACGGGATTGTAACGGTCAGCAGAGGAAGAGACCGTAGAGCAGGACTCAAGTACAGTGCAGCAGACAAGGAGGCTGAAGCAGAAACCGGCTTTATTAAAAGAGAACTCTAACTGCCGGAAAAGCAGATTTACAATATGAACAGCTTGAGAATTCACAATAAAGATAATGGAAATTTGCATAAAGAACACAAATGAATCACAAACACAAGTACAGAAAATGGCAGGCTACTCTCTTCTAGGTAGTCCTATCTGTCCCCGCTACCCGGGGTGCACCTCTACGGTGCACTAAACTAAATCCTATTCCACTATGTCCTAGCTCAGATTAGCATCAGTGCACTCACAGTTCTGTGTCCGGCACATGCAGGCAGATACAGTCTGGGTCCCGATCTGGTTGCTTGCTTGCTTGCTTGCCTCAGCGTGGCTCAGCTCTGGCAGGGGTGATGCTGCAAGCCTCACTTTGTAGTCTCTGTAACTCTGGTTAGAGATAATCAGCAGCTCAGGACGTATAATCAGGCAGGGCCTGGAATTCACTCACAAGCCCCTCTGGTAAGTGCCTCACACTGCAGCAGTCTCTCTTCTGCACCAGGAAACATCAGCTCAGTCAGAGAGCAAACACACTCTAATGTCCCAGATACTGTGTCACAGCAGGCAGGGAGAAATCACTCTAATCTTCCCTGTGGATCTCCCTCTCAGTGGACAGCGTCCTTCTTCCTGTGTACTCAGACACCTTCAGCCCAGGCTCTCTGCTCAGCCCGGGAAAAAACTTAACTCCTTATCCTCTGGAAACAACTCCTCTCACTGTCCTACTCAGCCACAGTGGCCTCTGGTGGCTGGAGGGAAACATGACAGTCTGATATATATATATATGTGTTGGAAATGTTGCTGGATGATCAGGGCTGCCTCTTACATGCCTCCCCACTTAAAGGTGGCCGTCCTCGGCCTTGCTATATAGTCCATAGAAATAATGGTTAGTGTAACTTTTTATACAGCAGTACAACATTGTCCACAATGCATACAGGTGGACCGAATGAACTCATCAGCAGCGTACCTGTTTGGTGGAACCCCTGCAGTAAGCCTACTGGATCTCCGGAGGTCCTGGCTATCTGTTACGACCTGACTCTCTCCACTAGGAACTGCCAGTCTGGATTCATCCACCACAATAGGAGGTTCGGGTGTGTCCGAGGGCCCCTCTCCATTACGGGCTGGCAATGGTTCTGTGACAGTGCCTTCATCACCTGTAACCTGGGAGGCTTCTTCAGTGTTGAGGTTAAATGGCAAAAGAGAAAAGGGGAGAAGGCGCTCATAGGTGGTGGTTGACAAGAGATGTTGTTACTTGTTCCTAGCCAGGGTGAGTGGTTGCTACTCACCTTGGTTAGATTGTACTTTTTGGTAGTACAGTTCTGGTGGCGGTAAAAACGTGGGGTGATGTGGGTTGGTGCAGCCGATTGACGTCCAAGTTGACCATGGGCGGGAGCCAAGCCGCCACTTTGGTGCGAATAGTGGTGTATGGGGAGGTTGCTCGTCTGCACTGGGTTCATGCAGTGAGCGGATGGACACAAGGCGCAATTCACAACCCAGTTGAGGATACGAAATATTTTTTATTTTTTGAGTAGCAAAAGACGACGCGTTTCGGGGTACGCAGACCCCTTTATCAAGTCTGTATCCTTGTCACCGTAGGCTAGTTGGAGGTCACTCTCGTTGGAGATCCCTTGTTTGGGGGGGGGGGGTTTTGTTGCCGTCCGCACTGCTTATGGATGCGGCCGGTGAGTGTCCTCCGGTGGTGGCGCTTCTGCACTATGTTTCTGCACGTGTGGCCACTGGCCACACGTGCAGAAACATAGTGCAGAAGCGCCACCACCGGAGGACACTCACCGGCCGCATCCATAAGCAGTGCGGACGGCAACAAAACCCCCCCCCCCCAAACAAGGGATCTCCAACGAGAGTGACCTCCAACTAGCCTACGGTGACAAGGATACAGACTTGATAAAGGGGTCTGCGTACCCCGAAACGCGTCGTCTTTTGCTACTCAAAAAATAAAAAATATTTCGTATCCTCAACTGGGTTGTGAATTGCGCCTTGTGTCCATCCGCTCACTGCATGAACCCAGTGCAGACGAGCAACCTCCCCATACACCACTCTTCAGTGTTGAGAGCAGTCCACCAGTCTTCACCATCATCTCCATCAGAGATAACAAGTTCTGAGTATGGGGCAGGAGGAGGAGAAGGAGGAGGTGTCCTCTGAACAGGTGCGGGATCTTTGGACCGGCATGGCCGTAACATATTCCTATGTAGAGTCCGTGAAGCAAATTCCCCATTCTCAACCTGCACTTCGTAGACCGGACCATTAGGGTACACTCTCTTGATCACTTTGTATGGCTGTACTTCCCAACGCTCACTCAACTTGCCTCTGGGACTTTTCTCTCGTACCAGTACCCGATCCCCAGGCTGCAATGGAACCTCCTGAACTGGAGGACGGTCTGTATGAGCTCTCTCCTGTAACCGCTGACCTGCCAACCGGCGAATGGTCTGGAGACGCCGACGGTGTTCTTTCACCCATGAGGTGGTTGATCGCTCTATTAGGTCTTCTGGCTGTTCTAGGTTTAATTCCACGATCTCTCGACCAGCCCTACCGAACAGTAACATGTATGGGGTGTAACCGGTGGTGGTGTGGACACGATTATTGTAAGCCCAGACTAATTCTGGCAGGTAGTCAGGCCAGTTTGCCCTCTTGTCTTCCTCTAGCGTCCTCAGCATTTGCAGCAATGTGCGGTTAAAGCGCTCACAGGCCCCGTTTCCTTGGGGATGATAAGGAGTTGTCCTGGATTTTTCAATGCCGTACAGTCGATGTAGCTCTTCCATCACTTTTCCTTGAAAGCACGCCCCTTGATCTGAATGGATCCGCTTTGGACACCCATAGACCCGAATGAAGTCTTGACAAATGGCTCGTGCAGCGGACTCGGCCGTCTGGTCCCGAGTTGGGGTGACTACTGCAAACTTGGAGAAGTGGTCGATCATGACCAGGCAATACTGTGGACCTCTTGACGATTGTCCCACAAGAAGATAGTCTATCATCAACACTTCCAGCGGTTCTGTGGTCTGGATGAACTGTAGGGGTGCTCTCTGTTCTGTACTCTTCGTGAGTTCACACACTCGACACTGTCGGCAAACTTCTTCAACTGTGGCCTCCAGTCGCGGACAATACACATAACGCTGCAGCCACTGGTATGTCTTGACTGGCCCGAAGTGAGCTCCAAACTCATGAGCCTCTTTGGCTATCTCCCGTGCCATTCTTCTGGGTATCACTACCTGCCACCTCGCCTCTAGGTCGCCAGGCTGTTGCCACTTGCGGAACAAAACAGCTCCATGCACTTCCAGTCTGTCCCATTGATGTAGAACGGACTTCATCTCGGCATCCAGATCAGTCCTTTCTTCTTTGTTGGGTTTCCTGCACTGGGTTACCCAGCTTTTAATTTGCTGCAGTCCAATGTCTTCATCATGCAATCTGCCCCATTCTTCATTAGTTCTCCCCAATGCTTTGGGTAGCTTACGGGCCTCCCCACTTGTCTGGGCCGCGACTGTTGGGGGAGCGAACTTGCGGAAGTCAGGAGTTTCATCTTCTTCCTTTTGTTCATCCATATCCCCTACTGGAGTTTCAAAAGTAACCCTCGAGAGACCATCAGCATTAGTGTTCTCTGTAGCGGAGCGGTAGCGAATTTAGAAGTCATACTTTGCGTTGCTCCAGGGCTCCCAACTTGGCAGTACCCAGATGGGCCAGGGGATTGTTATCCGTCCGTACGAAGATCTTAGCTCCTGTCAGATATCCTGCAAATTTCTCCGTTATAGCCCACACCAGGGCAAGGAGTTCCAGCCGGAAGGAACTGTAGTTATGGGGGTTTCGCTCCGTATCTCGCAAGGATCTACTGGCATAAGCGATCACTCTCTCATGTCCATCTTGTACCTGCGACAGGACTGCCCCAAGTCCGTAGAGGCTGCCATCAGTAGCTAAGATGAATGGTTTATCAAAATCGGCATAAGCCAAGATGGGGGCCGATGTCAGGGCTTCTTTCAGGGCCTGGAAGGCCTCTTCCTGTTTCTGTCCCCAGGGGATACTTTGGCCCTTGGGTTGCCCAGCCGTTCCTCTCAACAACTCATTCAGAGGGCCCGCTATTTTTGCGTAGTCTTTGATGAACCGCCGGTAGTACCCAGTCAGTCCCAGGAAGGCCTTCAACTCACGCAGTGTTCTCGGCACTAGCCATTGTCGTATTGCAGCCACTTTGTCTTGGGACGGTAGCACTCCGTCTTGGGACACCCTATGGCCCAGGTACTCGATCTCCCTCTTGAAGAGATGACACTTCTTTGGCTTTACCTTCAGGCCATGGGATCGCAGTCGCTCGAGTACCTGCCCTAGCCGATTCAAGTGTTCTTGAAAAGTAGCAGAGTATACGATGATATCGTCTAGGTATATCAGAGTGGCTTCAAAATTCAGGTCTCCCAGGCATCTCTCCATCAGCCGCTGGAAGGTTCCAGGGGCATTAGTCAGTCCGAATGGCATCCTGTTGAATTCAAATAACCCCATGGGGAGTATGAATGCTGTCTTTGCCTTGTCCTGCTCAGCCACGGGTACTTGCCAGTACCCACTTGCTAGATCCAGGGTGGAGAAGTATTTGGCTCGTCCTAGAGCCGTCAGAGACTCCTCGATGCGTGGCAGAGGATATGAGTCTCGCGCAGTGCAAGCATTCAACCGCTGGTAATCCACACAAAATCGAATAGTGCCGTCCTTCTTCTTGACAAGCACCACTGGGGCTGCCCAAGGGCTCTGGCTTCCCCGCACCACTCCGGAGTCTATCATCTGTTTCAATAGCGTCTTCACTTCCTGGTACAACTTGGGTGGAATCTGTCGATATCTCTCCCGAATTGGTGGAGTGTCCCCCGTCGGTATATCATGTGTGATAGTATTCGTGCAGCCAAAGTCATCAGCGTGGCGGGCAAACACAGCCTGATTCTCCCACAGCATGGTTTCAACTGCTCGCTGTTGGTCTAAACTGAGAGCCTTAACATCTATCACCATTTGGTCCAAGATGGTTCCCCCATTCCATTCTGGGGTCGGCGCCTCTTCTGCACTGGCAGTAACTGCCAGGGTCCAAACAGCATCCCCTACCGGAGCTAGAGTCACTTCTCTCTGACTCAGGATTTCTCCCTGATGTAGGTACACACGAGCCAGTTCCACCCCTGGCGTCAAGGGAACTTCTAGATATCCCAGATGTTAATAGTAATCTGTTATGCCAATCAGAGGAGTGCCCCAATGCAAAAACTTGTAACTCAGCTCCCACTTACCTTCTATGTGCCATATATAATACTGGTGTGTTCTTACACAGAGGGACCTATGACAGGGACGAGAACCTGGGGCAAACTGTTTCCTCTGCACCCCCTACAGCAGATGCCTTAACACCTGAGCACTATTGCAGAGTTGGCTTGGCCAAATATATCAATCTAGTTTGGTTCATTATGGTCAACTCCAATGACCGTTATCCTGTAAGTCGGTACACAACGTTCTGATTCTATGTAGTGCCTCTGTAAGGCATCTTTTAATATGACTTGTTATGGATCATAACAGAATTTTTGTATTCTTGATAGTACAGAATGGGCCCTTAGAGTTTGCATGCATGAGGTCTAAAGCTTGCCATGCATATTCAATAGCGCCTTCATACACATACATATTTGGTTTGGCCAACCATGTATGCATTGCCAGTAGGGAGAAAGGAGAATGCAACTGCCAGACACTTCTGACAGTGGCTTATCACCTGAGAGAGCAAAATATTCATTACACTCAATCTTTCTAAGCCCCAACATCATCTGCCAGGAAAAGTTGGGAGCTCCCCATACGCATGAGATTCATAGTCAAACCCACCATTGTTGGTGGGTTCAGCCAACAATATACTAATATTATGGGGCCTTTAAAGTAGTTTGCCTGGTTCATCGACTCCTCTCGATAATAACTCATACAAATGCATTAACCAGCAGGTGGCGACAAAGTGCAGAGAAGAAAGCTCCTCCTAGGATACAGATAATAAACATTTTCTATATCTTGAAGCCTGATTGGAGGAATGTTCAGAATAAACAAAAAAAAGAAAAAAGAAAAACTGTATTCAGCAAACACCAAGATATAATTTTTTTTTATCATGTGACTTTGAAATGTTTTCTGTATAACTAATGTTTATACCAATAGTAACTAGAATTGTCCTTTAATTTGCAATGTCATTACTGGCCACTAACAGATAAACACATAGACAATTCTGCTGATTCTTTCGGCAGTTGAATTTCCTAGCGGAGATTAAAAGAGGATGTTCCAGTCTTGCAGAAATGTCCTAATTACTGGCAATTTGAGGCGGCTGAAGAAATAGCGAGACGCAAATACATGACAGATTAATGGACCCAAAATACATGTGTTTCATGCGTTGCTTTAACAAGCCATCAGAAAATGATTCAGGGAAAGATAAGACTGCAGAGACCTCTCCCCTGCGTCTCCAGCCGTCACAGTCTCCATTTTCAATCTGCAATAAATTTTTAAATGAGCGCATCTTTCGCTGGCACCACGCTGCTCGGGATCCATTTGAATAATTAAGTCTGTCGCCTAAACAAAAGCTTTTCTTTTTCAGACAACATTTTCCTTTACTGCTATACTGTATGTAAGAGGGAGACAAGTAACAGGGAATGTCTTCTAATCAATTGGTTTCAGACACCAGGTGATGAGTTTAAAAGATATCATGAAGGTATGCTGCAATGTGGCTCATGGCGCCAGTATGGTGGCACCGGGAGTCTGATCCGCTCGAAGGGGGTTATGCCATGATTGATGTAAAAAATGAAAAACAGATATCATATAGTCCATGCTAATCTATTTCTAATAAGAACCAGCCCTGTACCCCCCATGGATTCAGAGATCTGCATATTCACTGCTCCAATTGCTCTGCTAGATTATCTCCAGTCTGTTAGCTCAGGGGATGTGTCCTTTCTGCTACAGCTCTATTACCTGTAACTGCCACAGCTTCTAACAGAACAGCAGGTTCTATACTATAATAAACATTACATTACCCGCAATTACAAAATCCAGATCCAAGTGCTGGCTTGAAAAATGTATAATATGTTTCGTGACACAACTAAGGCTACTTTCACACTTCCGTCGATCCGCCGATCTGCTGCTGACTGAAAGCATTTGTGAGACGGATCCGGATACGGATCCGTCTTACAAATGCATTGCAAGGACGGATCCGTCTCTCTCCGCTTGTCATGCGGACAGACGGATCCGTCTTGTATATTTTTCCAAATTTTTACCGGTCTGCGCATGCACAGGCCGGAAGGACGGATCCGGCATTCCGGTATTTTAAATGCCGGATCCGGCACTAATACATTCCTATGGGAAAAAATGCCGGATCCGGTATTCAGGCATGTCTTCAGTATTTTTCGCCGGAGATAAAACTGTAGCATGCTACGGTTTTATCTTTTGCCTGATCAGTCAAAACGACTGAACTGAAGACATCCTGATGCAAACTGAACGGATTGCTCTCCATTCAGAATGCATGGGGATATACCTGATCAGTTCTTTTCCGGTATAGAGCCCCTGTGACGGAACTCTATGCCGGATAAGAATAACACTAGTGTGAAAGTACCCTAAGGCAATGTTCTATAGCAGTGGTGGTGAAACTATGGCACTGATGCCAGAGGTCGCACTCAGAGCCCTGTCTGTGTGCACCCGCACCCTGGAAAAAGTCTAAGGCATACCAATATGCCTTAGATTTTACCTGTCATTCATCAGCGCAGGGCGCACTATGTACGGCACGAGCAGCACACTGAATGTAGGCAGGCTATTATAGCTAAATGATAAAGTACATGGAGGATATACTATATTGGACTGTAGTATTCAGGGTAAATTGCCGTGTTGGCACTTTGCGATAAATAAATGGGTTTTTGGTTGAAGTTTGGCACTCGGTCTTTAAAAGGTTCACCATCACTGCTCTATAGAATGAAATTTAGGGGATCCAATCTGTAAGTCTCTAAATAAAAGTTAGGGCTCCATAGAGTTCAATAGATGCCATATTGTGGCCATACGCAGCCATGAGGCCAAATGGGATAGTTATGATGCATTGCAAATCCACACAATTTCCTTATGCACATAACTGTATTTGTATGGGGTGGACTATTCCTCTGTATGCTTCAGATTTTTTCCAGGTAAATAGTGACATATTTGACATGATGGTATGATGGTGCAGTATACTGTGGAACACAGCGTCTCTGTTGCTCCATGACATCACTCTATATACCTATCTGCCGGTATAAACAGAGATTTTACAGATTAATGATGTAATACAGAGCTGGGGAAAATAAAAATCACATTTCTCTTCCTACCACTAGGTGGTGCTCTAAAGTATTGTATTGAAAAAGACCAATTGAAGGGCTTTGTGCTCAGTGTTGCTCATGATGATAGTCTCTATTAACAGCACTCCATGTGGTCATGAGAGGTATTGCAAGTAAAATGTCATTAACAGTTATGTGAAACAAATTGAGTTTTGATAGTCCAAATTATTAGTAAGCATATATAGACTACCAAATAGGGACAAATAATTTTATGTAAGGGAGATCTGGACGTCTTAATAATGAATAACTGAAGATCTTTTTTGCATGACTTTCCCTTTAAAGCATGAATACTTTTTTTCAGTTTTTCTAATTGATGCGATCACATGCTGGCCATTTCTGTAATCCAGATAAATGCCCAAATCCGAAAATCTCCACCTGATAACAGTAACCAGTCTTCTGTATTTGATCTTCCGAGCAATACGTAAGTTCACATCTGTGGTGATTAAATCATTGGCAGAAACCTTCTCTTTTCAAACAAGCAGCATGTCCAACTCTCACCGCCTGTGCAAAGGTATCGGGGGTCCATATGTAAGGAGCAGAATCGTGCAGGTTTGGCCTGCCCTCCATTTTCGCTACTTCCAGGCATAGGTCTCATGAGAGTAACTGGACTATGCTGCCCCCTCCTCTTTTCAATGGGAGAGCTCAGATCATGAGAACCAGAATAAAATGGTGTGAGGAAGAGTGACAACTGTTCTAGGTGTCATTTGAAGCTACTAATAGTAAATGTGACTTTGTTCTCCATGGAGCAGTGGCTTAAAATAAGTTATTTGGGGTCCATTTTAATTTATAAATCGATGCAGGTTTTTCATCTTATTTTGACATGACTACATCCTTATCCACCATTGTGACCATTTGTAAATCTGGACAAAAATACTTTACCCAGGTCCTGAAGAAAGAAGACAGAAGAGAAGCCGGGCTGCGCGAACAAGTGGATTAAGGTGGGTAAAATTATATACTTTTTTTTAACCCCTCCAGCCCTATTGTACTATGCATTCTGTATTAAGAATGCTATTATTTTCCCTTATAACCATGTTATAAGGGAAAATAATACAATCTACACAACACCGACCCCAAACCCGAACTTCTGTGAAGAAGTTCAGGTTTGGGTACCAAACATGCCGATTTTTCTCACGCGCGTGCAAAACGCATTACAATGTTTTGCACTCGCGCTGAAAAATCGCGCATTTTCCCACAACGCACCCGCATCGTATCCGGGCAAAAAACATGACGCCGTGTGAAAGAAGCCTTAGGGTCCATTCAGACAACCATATTTCTGGGTCTGCACCCGTTCCACAATTTTTGTAGAATGGGTGTGGTTCCATTAATTTCAATGGGGCTGCTAAAGATGCGGACAGCACACTGTGTGCTGTCCACATCCGTTCCTCCTTTCCATGGCCCCTGAAAAAAATATATAGCATGTCCTATTCTTGTCCGCAGACATTATTAGATTTTAATTTTTTGCATTAATCACGGGATAACCCCTTTAAGGAAGTTGATAGGCAGGGACCAGAAGACTGAGAGCCTGATGCTGACGAGCAGGTAAGAACAGATCTCTTCACAGGTCCCTATGGGTTGGAGGGGAAAAAAATTCTGGACAACTTAAAAGTCACAATTATAGTACACATTATTTTATACCTCCCTCCAAAATGTGATGTCTGATGTCACTGCCTTGGATGCTCCTGCAAGCATTTACCGTTATTTCTGTAATTTTCCATAAATTGTTGTAATATCCGCCACCATGGTGTAGGTGACACATTTGTGTTTTTCACTCCTGAGATTTTAGCTCTACTTTAACATCTCATTTTACTTCTTGCTTCTTGCTTGGCTTCCTTTGTCTGTGAGGCTTGAGCTCTGAATAATCAATGAAAAGAAAAAAAGCTCTTTGGTATTTTTTTCATAAACTGTAATCAAGTCTATTTCCCAGCAGTTAGTGTTTCCATAAACGTTGGTAAAGGACAGAAGTAAAGTGAGTTGTTGGATGATAATGATAGACAAGCCTTTCCCGGGTAAGAGCCTCCGTCTAGTGCTGCAATTGTGGCTGCTGGGACATTAGAACATAGAAATGAACATTCAGGAACTGAGCATGAGAAGAAAAATGACATCACTTCTCAAAAAATTGCATTGCCCTTCAAACCTGGTGTAATAGACTAAGCCTACATGCACACAAACGTTTGTGTTTTGCGGTCCGCAAATTGCAGATGACCTCCCTATGGCATTCTTTTTTTTGCGGATCCATTGTAACAATGCCTATCCTTGTCTGCAAAACGGACAAAAATAGGACATATTCTATTTTTTTTGTGGGGCTACGGAATGGAGAAATGGATGCAGACAGCACACGGAGTGCTGTCCGCATCTTTTGCGGCCCCATTGAAGTGAATGGGTCTGCACCCGAGCAACAAAAAATGCGTCTCTGATGCAGAACCAAACCACATTCGTGTGCATGTAGGCTAACATACAATGCATGGAGACTGGTAGGGTGCAATAATAATCAAAGCAGCAGTATAGAATTGCCCTCAGAGACAACATGTATACCAGTAATCCATAAGTAACTTGGCCTTGCTAAACTGGTGCCTTCCTCTTCCATGTGCCACTATGCATTCCAGAACTGGGCTGACTGGGATGCTAAGAAGCACACGAGCAGTGAGCACATTTGTACCAACTCTGACTACGGAGGCACTGTGACTGACCTTACCATGGGGGCACTGTGGCTGGCTGTACCAAGTGACTGTTGCCCAACCTCCTCATCCATGTGATGTGGTTGCATTGATGGAGTGAGAATTACCTGGGTATATATAGCGTGCTGCTGGTGTACAACATGCAATGTATGGTCTCGCAGCTCCTCAGGAGTCGACAGGACATGTTTGCTTCAAGTTCCAGGTGACCTAAAACAGGAGCAGGATTGGCCATAAACCCTCCCGGGAAATTTTCTGTTTGACCTATGCCCAGCAGGCCACCCATGCCACTGGCCCCTTCTCCTTGGTGCATCAGGTGCTTATATATCTAGCTGGAAAGGCCTGGAAGTTAGCTTCTTCGCTTCTTGGAAGTCAGCTTTATTTTTACTAAAGCCAGTCTGAGGGAGCATATTGCCACCAGGGCCAGTATCGGAGGGAATTATTACTATTGGTGGCACAATAAGGGAGCTTTATAACCGTTGAGGGAGCGCTGCTTGGCACAATTATTTTTGTGTTGTACTAATAGTTTCATGGAAAATATCTGTATGGCACATGTGGCTGAAAGTCATCATAGGCTGAATGGAGAAGATGAGAAATGAGAGCGTCTACATCAGAAGAGATGTTGCAGGATGTAATAAGTATGTAGTGCTGTACTCTCCTGTATGTTTGGTAGCGTTGAAAGACCAGGCAGTATGCTGAAGGTAGGGCTGGCTCAGTGCTATGGCCTATGTCTCACCTCATCAGACCCCTCCTCCATATCCTTATTAGAGACAACTGGAGAAGGAAAAAACATGGCGGCTGGTGCCATATGGAGCACCCTGAAATTTTGTCTAGGGGGGTCTGAATAGGAAAAAAAGGGGCTTCGCATAGCGTATTGCTCAAACTTTTAGGCCCTGCCCATTATTATTAGCCCCTCCTACTTAAAATAGGCCACTCCCAACCAACACCATACAGCTGAAATTATATTGCTGAGGATGAAGGTAAGAATCTCACCCTTATCCTACATAGAGACACTGTACCTCATAATCAGGGCCCCAACATAAAGCTACTGTACTCAAACAATTTTTTTTTTCCTCCCTGTGACAGGAATCGCCATCCAGTTTTGTTTTACAAACTGCCCACCACGTTGCTGACTCTGGCTTCACTTCCTCCCTCCTAGTCCTGAAGGCACCGAAAGAGGACTGGAGGAGGAGCTGCAAGATATATTGGTGTATAGGTCTGGGTGCGAGAAGCCTAGCTCTACACATCATACAGAGAGTGGAGGACCTGCCCTGCATTATACAATAGACAACAGCAGGCTACAGCCAGGAAGCTCTTCCGCTCTCTTCCCTCCCCAGATCCTGCTCACGGTCTGTGGTTCCCCCCACCATCCGCCACCCGTCCATGCACCACAAACCTCTTACATCGAGTGATGTCAACTTTGATGTAGACTTTCTCTTTCCTCATTTTCTCCACCCAGACCGCCATGATGATTTTTCAGCCATCTCTCGTCTCTGCACAGATGGACAAACAGATATTAGTTTCCCACTTTTCCATCATCCTCACATCTTCTGAACACCCCAACCTGCCACCCCCAATACTGTGCTCTCCAATACTATACTTCAGACAGGCCCCCTGAAAATACTAGTACCACAGAGACAGTGCCGTCTTCAATATTGGCACACAAATAGTCTCCCGGACACTAATAGTATAAACATAATGTCCCTCAAACAATTGTGCTAAGCTGACACTGTACCTGGCTGCCCCCCACAGTAATAGTGCTCCCCAAAATCCCACCGATAGAAATAATTATCTCCCAGAGAGCATAATGTTAGCAGTGCCCCTACAGTGACAATACTCCCCAGTCAAAATACCCGCTGCCTCCCCCTGCAACAATCCGGGCTACCTGCTTCTGTAGCCAGCCAGGGCCTCGGGCCTCCGCTGCCGCCCTCAGCTGCCACAACATCTTCTTCACCTCCTGAGACATTATGCCGGTAAGTCCGTTCCCAGTTTACTTCTCCAACAAAATGGCGCCCGCTCTGTTCGGCCCCAACCCCTTTTATTACCTGAACCCCACCCCCTCTTCTTCGCCATGATGATGGGTCATTTTTGTCACATTTCGAGTTTGTTGTGGTGTTAAAAAAATGTTTGGGAGCGTTGGGGATGGATTCTAAGAACTTTACGGGTCATTCCTTTTGAATCAGAGCGGCGACGGAGGCGGCAAGGTTAGGTTTGGGTGATGAGGTTATTAAGAGGATTGGGAGCTGGGAATCGGGTCATTTTAAGTTATATGTAGGTCTTGTTTTTTTTTTATATGATGGTTGCTGTTAATTCAGTGCTTGTTTTCTTTTCTTTGTGTTTCAGGTGGCGCGGCTTTTTTAGTATGGATTCTTTGGCACTCCTTTGTATTTAGGGGGGCCCAGCGGGCGGATGTGCAACCGAATTGGCATCAGTTGGGGTTCGGGAGGGCTGTCACGATCATAAGGTGGCTCGGGCGTAGAGGTATGTTGTGGGGGAGTGTTATGGCGGAGGTGCACCGTTATGCTCTATTAGATCGTCCCCCAGACATTTGATCAAGGACATAAAGTTTGATTTGTTACGGCTGTGGTCCTTGTTTCCTGGTTTGATTACCGTTTGGTCAGATATAGTGCAGCGTAGGACTTGGCAGGAGGCCAGTTCGGTGGAGCGCCTGAATAAGGCGCGGATCAAGCTTAATAGGGCGATTGGGAGATTTGTTGCCAGGAACGGGCATTTGGAACTGGTACTGGGGTTTTTGGGAGGGCAGATGGTGTTCATTTGAACGCGGTAGGTGTTGACGTGTGGTCCTTGGGTTTGAAAGGAGGTATTGAGAGGGCGTTAAGGTTGTGGAGGAACGCACAGGCTTGAGGTGATAAGGTCAAGCTGCACGTCGTTGGCGGTGGGAGGTCATAGAAGCTGGTGGTATTGGACGGTATTGGAAAATGGGAGGGCCTCTATGGTGGGAGCTGGACTCTCATAGTTGAGGCATTTGGTTGGTTCAGAGAGGCGTCCATCAGTTGGTGTCTCTGAGCTGGAGTTTCGCGGATGGAGGCAAGATGGAATTGCCGTATTTGGGTTTAGGAATGTTTTAAAATTTGGGACTTCTATGACCTCGCTCCTCAGGGTCTATGTTACTGTTATTTATATTTATGTTATGTATTTAAATTATTAATAAAAGCGGCTGCTGTGGCCGATTTAATCCGATCAGTGGCTGTGTGTGTTTTGTGGGGGAAGGGCGGGATTGGGTCATCATTAAGGGGCTAGTGAGAGGCCCTGTGGAATAACCAATAACTAAATCATGTATATAATGATATATTTACCGCTAATATAACCAGGGTATCTTCTCTATATAATTATATCTGTACAGCTGCTATAAGTTGTACATCTTCTTGTATATGGACGATGCTGGTATAACCTGGGCATCTTCTGTATATAATTATATATGTACAGCTGGTTGTACATCTTCATAGTGTGGGGATTCTCTCTGGTAGTTAGGAAAAGCGGGCGCAGTACAGAGGCAAAATACAAGTTCGTAATTCAAACTTCAGTGTTCATTTACATGATGCCAAAAACAAAACATCACTTTTGCAGTATTGGTGTTACCGTATTTCACACCCAATGGCAAGTTAATAAAACAAAAATCATCTTGGTGGCAATTCTGCCTCAGAAAGTTCAAATACAGGCTTTAGGCAGCCTGTTCCCCTGACACACGGGTCTCTGCTATCTAGCCCAGCACAGGTCCAAGATCCCAACACATGGACCTCCTGAGCTCTATTTTCAGACAGAGGTAATGCTCCCCACCTGGCAGTGCTGGCTGGTTTTTATGCCTGGCAAAACCCGGCCTGGAACATGAAGAATAGTCACCCACCCAGCACTTTGACTATTTCCAGTAAGAGCTGACCGGGATCAGCTATTACAGCCATGCTAAGTACCAAGGTGTCAAACAGCAACACACATAAAAACCGTCTCTTACTCCACCGAGGCCAGGAACCTTGGTGACACGTACCTATCATCCACGATGATTCCTTGTACCTTCTTACAATAGTGATTTGGACCATGCTGGCATAACCTATGTATCTTCTGTACTGTATATAATTATATATGTACAGCTGGTATAAGTTATACATCTTCTTGTATGCAGTGATATAGAGCATGCTGGTATAACCTGGGCATATTCTGTATATAATTATATCTTTACAGCTGGTATAAGTTATACGTCTTCCTGCATATAGTACTGTAATATGGACCATGCTGGTATAATTGCATGATTTTCCTATTTTATGAAGTAAAGTCATGATTTTATTAAAGACACGGAGGCGAGTATTGCACAACTCCTTCTTTACTGAAAACCACAGCAGCAAAGAGTTAACATAAAAAACAAGGACAACCCCAAACAATCCCTCCCACTATACAGTCCATAAATAGGTCCTCCTCCATCATCTCTTCCTCTTTCTTTGATGTGGACCACTTGAACACTGGACCGAAAAATCCTGTAACAGAAACTCCAACCGGAAACCATGAACCGAGAAACTGGAACCCGAGCTCAACCGGAACAACGGCCAACAGGTCCTAAGAACGTCTTGGAACGCACGCTAGGTCTGCACCGGGAATCAACCTACGGAAAGAAAAAAATAGGATAACACAAGGTAATTCCTAGACCTTAAAGTCTATTCCAAGCATGTGGGAAACAAGCGTCAATCACAAAGAACGCAATAAATAATATAACACAATCCTCTAGTTATCATACATAAATAACATATAAGCAAGCAAAAAAGGGAGGGAAAGCAATAGGGTGGGCAATACTCGCCTCCGTGTCTTTAATAAAATCATGACTTTACGTCATAAAATAGGAAAATCATGCAATTTTATAACAAGACACGGAGGCTTCGTATTGCAAGTTTAAAGCGTCGAAATCACCGCAGAAAAAGCATGTGGAGGTGGCCTGAAATAAAATTCCCGAAATGTAGAAGCCCGAGACCAATCAGCTAAACGAAGAACATCCTCCAGACGGGCTCCTGCCACGGCCATGGAGGTAGCCGAAGCTCCCCTCACCGAATGAACCGTGAAAATCGACGTATCAACTCCCGCTAGGGAAAGGATACACTTAACCCAAAGGGATAAAGTGACACTAGCAACAGGGAGAAAAGGCCTGCGGAACGAAATGAACAACTGTGGATTAGAAGGACCCCGCAAGGAAGTCGTGCGGTTCAAGTATTCCTTTAAACATAGCACCGGGCAAAGGGCTTGATTATCAGGAAAAGCCGGGTAAGACACCGCTCGAATATTAGTCTTCGTGCGGCGCGATATATTAAACAAGACACCTCCTGGAGTAAAAGACAAAGCATCGAAGTCCAAAGCCCGCACATCTGAAACCCGTTTGCAGGAGACCAAACACAGCAGGGTGACCAGCTTCGCCGAGAGTTGGCGGAGAGTCAAAGAAGGATTGAGGGGCCAACTAGAGAAAAATCGAAGCACCAACGTAACGTCCCAAGAACTCGAGAACCGGGGTCTAGGAGGACGAGATAAACGTGACCCTTTCTGGAGGCGACACACTAAAGGATGTTGACCAGCCGGGCAACCCGCAAACCCTTGGTGTCGAGAGGATATGGCTGAACGGAAAAGGTTAATGGACCTATAAGCTTTACCCTCCTCATAAAGAGACGTCAAAAACTCCAGCATGTCAGTCACAGGAGCTGAAAGGGGATCCAGACTCCGCCCCACGCACCAGCCAGACCAACGGTTCCAGGCTGACTGATAAGCGCGTCGGGTTCCGGGGGCCCACGCGCTCTCCAGAAGGTTACGAGCCGTTCCCGATAAGCTTGCGACGCCCCAGCGGTCCCTGAGATTTTGCACACCAGGAGATGGAGAGAGCCGTCCGTCACCAGCGGGTGAAGTTGGTCCAGAGGCCCGCGGAGAAGTTCTGGAAATGATGGAAGAAGGCGAGGGTCCTCCACAAGAAGTTCCAGGAGCTGAGGGAACCAAGATTGGGCCTGCCAAAAGGGGGCTATCAGTACCAAGTCCGCGAGTTGGCGACGGACCTCAGACAACACCCTCGGGATGAGCGCAAATGGGGGAAAAGCATAAGCCAGTTGACCCGACCAATCCTGTAGAAGGGCGTCCACAGCCACCGACAGAGGATCCGGCCTCCAACTGTAGAAGAGCGGGAGCTGGGCGTTCCAACGTGAAGCAAAGAGATCCATAGAGAGAGGTCCCCACATTGATCTGATGGAGGAGAAAACGGCCGGATCTAATCTCCAATCGCTGAAGTCCGAAGAATGACGAGAACTCCAGTCCGCGAAAGAATTGTGTAGCCCTGGGATATATTCCGCGATCACCGTAAAACCTTTGTCCAGGCAAAAGGACCAAAAATCCTTGGCTAGATGGGTTAGGATTGATGAATGGGTGCCTCCCATGGCATTGACATAACGCACGGCCGACACATTGTCCATCCTGAGTCTGATACAAGCCGACACCCTGTCGCTGGTGAAGCTGCGGATGGCGAAGGAACCTGCTAACAACTCCAGCGCGTTTATGTGGAGATGAGACTCGTTGCCTGACCAGGGTCCTTCTGTGGAAACCCCATTGCAGTATGCACCCCAGCCGAGGAGACTGGCATCCGATTCCACGATCAGATCTGGCTGAGGACCCACGATGGCCTTGCCATTCCACGCGTCGAGGTTGGCGATCCACCACATGAGTTCGTCCCTCGTCTCGTGGTCCAGAGTCACCATGTCGGCGTAGGATGCGCCCGCCTGGAGATGCGCGATCTTCAGTCGTTGTAAAGCCCGATAGTGAAGAGGCGCCGGAAAAATCGCCTGGATGGACGAGGACAGAAGACCGATGATGCGTGCCAGGTGACGCAGCGACATCTGAGGAAGCCTCAGGACGTGCCGTAGTTCCTTGCGTATGGACCTGATTTTGGATCCAGGGAGGCATAGGGTCTGCTCGTTGGAGTTCACCACAAAACCCAGGAATTCCATTGATCTGGAAGGATGTAGGCAGGACTTCTCAGCGTTGATGACGAATCCCAGACCTGTAAGAAGAGACATTGCAGCCTGTAGGTGAGTGGACAGCTCCAATGGAGATTGAGCCATGAAGAGGATATCGTCCAGGTAAATCACAAGACGAATACCCTGCCTGCGAAGCCAAGCCACCACCGGTCGCATCAATTTGGTGAAACACCAGGGGGTCGACGAGAGGCCAAACGGAAGACACGTGAATTGCCACAGAAGGCCGTGCCAACGGAATTGAAGGAGTGCTCTGGACTGAGGGGACACAGGAACTGTCAGATAAGCGTCTTTCAGGTCCAACTTCACCATCCAGTCCCCTGTTAGCAAAAGGTCCCTGAGTAAGTGAATCCCTTCCATTTTGAAATGGCGGTAACACACAAACCTGTTCAAATTCCGCAAGTTGATTACTGGCCGGAATTGGCCACCCTTCTTCTCCACTAAAAACATATTGCTGACCACCCCGAAGGAGTGAGGAGGCGCTTCCTCTATTGCTCCTTTGTCCAACAGGGAACGGAGCTCTAGGTCCATGCAAGATTGGGCCGGTTCTGACAGTACTAGTGGATGAGGATCTGGGAGTGACAGATGAGATACCACAAGATCTATTCGAAATCCCTGGACCGTGGCTAGTATCCACGGATCGGAGGTTACCCGGTTCCAAGCGGGCAAAAAATGTCGGAGTCTGCCCCCGATACAAGGGTTGGAAGAAAGACATAGATTTTGAGGACTTACCAAGTGGACGTCTTGAGCCAAGGCTGCCTCTGAATCCTCTGGAGCGAAATGGCTGGCCCCTGGACGGGAAGAAGGTAGACTGTTGTCTCTGGTCTTGGAACGATGGCCTTTGATTATAGGGACCTCGAGCGTTTCCACGCGTCTGGAAGTGGACACGGCCGGACAGTCGGCCCCTGAAACTGCCGGCCCTATTAGAGACACGCCCGTGGAATACTTTACGCATGGAGCTCTGAGCTTTATCAAGCGCAGTGAAAGCTCCCACAAATTTTCCCAGGTCCTTAATAAAACTATCTCCAAACAGGAGCCCCTGGGCCTCCTTGCCCGCCTCGGTCAGAGCCATGTTGGAGAGTTTGGGCTCAATTTTCATAAGTAATGCCTTCCTACGTTCGATAGATAATGAGGAATTAACGTTCCCTATTGAACAAATGGCGCGTTGCGCCCAGCCACTAAGTTCTTCTGGGTCTATGGCCGTACCCTCAATTCTGGCAGTTTCAGCCAATTCAAATATTTTAGTCATGGGTCCCAGACTGTCCAAGAGCTTGTCTTGACAAGCCCGAAGAGCAGAGTCCAGGCCCTTGCGGGGGTTAAATCCCGACTTGGAAAGGAACTGGATCATCTTAGGATCCACATTGGGCGTGTCGCACACCTTATTCGGGATTAAGGGGCGGGGACATTCAGCCTTCAATTTATTCCGGGTTTCTTTGGAAAGAGGTTTCCTCACCCTATTCTCCAGATATTGTGCCACGTGTGGGATAGGCAACCATTCGGCCGACCTCGGATGGTGGAGGCTGTCTGGATCGAAAAGGGGTATGCCTTGCGGGTCAATCAGGGAACTAGATCCCGGGAGATTATCATCTGGACCCACACTGGAAGGGGGATGAAGCGGAGGGGAAAACCCTTCCAATTCGTCAGCCACCCGGACCCCTTCAAGGTCTACATCAGAGGCATAATGACCCTCACTAAAAACCTCCTCATCAGACTCAATTTCAGAGTCAGAGCTGAGTTCGGGACGAGCCCGAGCAGATTTCCAGGGGCGCGCTTTTTCCGCCTGGCGCGGGCAGGCTTGCTTACGTGACCTATGCACGTTGTCTTTTGATGGAGCTAAGCCATCATTGCAATCAGTTCTGGAGGTAACTGGGGCAACAGCAACAGGCTGGGTGGGAGCAGCGTTTTGCGCTCTAAGCGCCTGGGAAATCGACTGAGAAATAATAGAAGAGACATTGCCCATGGCATTAGCTATTGCTGAAGATATAGATTGCTGTAGGTCTATAGCATGGGAGTCAGTGTGAGTCAGATTTAAAGCTGCAGGGAGCATGGCAGAGTCAGTGGAGGGACCCACTATAGCAGGGAGCACAGAGGGGGTATCGTTAGGCAGGGACATGCTAAAAGGAGTTAGTCACTCCTGAGGAAAAGAGCAAGAAAAGGACAACCTGCTAAGGTCAGGGCAGACAGAAGCAGGCACCGATGTCCAGCCGTGAGGGAACGAACGTGCCGACGGAAGCGGAAGGAGGTGCAGGGGGGGAGGAATCCGACACGCCCCCTACACCCAAAAGGAACAAGGAAGTGCCCTGGCTGGCTGCCGAAAAAGCCGTATTGAACATGCGGGAGTACAAAGATGGCGCCCGACAATGCCAGCGAGCGCCCCGCCCCCCCGCGACTGCCGCCGAAGTCCCGCGAGACGCGAGACTTCGGGCGGCACGAAGCGCGAACGGCTAGTCGCACTGAAAAAGGCGCCAGAAGTAAGTAGAGGAAGGGGGGAAGGGGGGGGGGGAACAGCACAGGGGTCACGATATGAGGCGCAAGGATGCAAGCGGCAGGAGAGGCATAAACTTGGGGAAACCAACAATGATAAACAAATTAATGATAAAAACAGACCAACGAATTTTCACCAGAAAAACACTGGTACTACAGTGAAGTAAACCAAGTTAACAGAAAAGCATTTAAAGTAAGAATCCTTAAAAAATGCTACAGGTGAGAAATAAATCTAAGAGAAAATCGGAGAGGTACTTATCTGCTGTGGGGAGCAGCAAAGAAAGAGGAAGAGATGACGGAGGAGGACCTATTTATGGACTGTATAGTGGGAGGGATTGTTTGGGGTTGTCCTTGTTTTTTATGTTAACTCTTTGCTGCTGTGGTTTTCAGTAAAGAAGGAGTTGTGCAATACGAAGCCTCCGTGTCTTGTTATAAAATCTGGACATCTTCTGTATATAATTATATATGTATAGATGCTATAAGTTATACATCTTCTTGTATATAGTCATATGGACTGTGCTGGTATAACCTGGGTATGTTCTCTATATAATTATATACTGTATGTATAGCTGCTATAAGTTGTACATCTTCTTGCATATAGAACATAATATGTTCTGTGCTGGTTGTACATCTTCATAGTGATTTGGACCATGCTGGTATAATCTATGTATCTTCTGTACTGTATATAATTATATATGTACAGCTGTTATCTTCTTGTATATAGTGATATGGAGCATGCTGTTATAACCTGGGTATCTTCTGTATATACTGTAATTATATATGTACAGCTGGTATAAGTTATACATCTTCTTGTATGCAGTGATATGGAGCATGCTGGTATAACCTGGGCATATTCTGTATATAATTATATATTTACAGCTGGTATAAGTTATACGTCTTCTTGCACATAGTACATAATATGGAGCATGCTGGTATAACCTGGGCATCTTCTGTATATAATTATATATGTACAGCTGGTATTGGGTCATCATTAAGGGGGTAGTGAGAGGCCCTGTGGAATAACCAATAACCCAATCATGTATGTAATGATATATTTTCAGCTAATATAACCAGGGTATCTTCTGTATTTAATTATATCTGTACAGCTGCTATAAGTTGTACATCTTCTTGTATATGGACGATGCTGGTATAATCTATGTAATTCTGTACTGTATATAATTATATATGTACAGCTGGTATAAGTTATACACTTTCTTGTATATAGTGATATGGGCTATGCTGGTATAACCTGGGCATCTACTGTATATAATTACAGGTCCTTCTCCAAAAATTAGCATATTGTGATAAAGTTCATTATTTTCTGTAATGTACTGATAAACATTAGACTTTCATATATTTTAGATTCATTACACACCAACTGAAGTAGTTCAAGCCTTTTATTGTTTTAATATTGATGATTTTGGCATACAGCTCATGAAAACCCAAAATTCCTATCTCTAAAAATTAGCATATCATGAAAAGGTTCTCTAAACGAGCTATTAACCTAATCATCTGAATCAACTAATTAACTCTAAACACCTGCAAAAGATTCCTGAGGCTTTTAAAAACTCCCAGCCTGGTTCATTACTCAAAACCGCAATCATGGGTAAGACTGCCGACCTGACTGCTGTCCAGAAGGCCATCATTGACACCCACAAGCAAGAGGGTAAGACACAGAAAGAAATTTCTGAACGAACAGGCTGTTCCCAGAGTGCTGTATCAAGGCACCTCAGTGGGAAGTCTGTGGGAAGGAAAAAGTGTGGCAGAAAACGCTGCACAACGAGAAGAGGTGACCGGACCCTGAGGAAGATTGTGGAGAAGGACCGATTCCAGACCTTGGGGGACCTGCGGAAGCAGTGGACTGAGTCTGGAGTAGAAACATCCAGAGTCACCGTGTACAGGCTTGTGCAGGAAATGGGCTACAGGTGGCGCATTCCCCAGAAACAGCGGCAGAAGCGCCTGACCTGGGCTACAGAGAAGCAGCACTGGACTGTTGCGCAGTGGTCCAAAGTACTTTTTTCGGATGAAAGCAAATTTTGCATGTCATTCGGAAATCAAGGTGCTAGAGTCTGGAGGAAGACTGGGGAGAGGGAAATGCCAAAATGCCTGAAGTCCAGTGTCAAGTACCCACAGTCAGTGATGGTCTGGGGTGCCATGTCAGCTGCTGGTGTTGGTCCACTGTGTTTTATCAATGGCAGGGTCAATGCAGCTAGCTATCAGGAGATTTTGGAGCACTTCATGCTTCCATCTGCTGAAAAGCTTTATGGAGATGAAGATTTCATTTTTCAGCACGACCTGGCACCTGCTCACAGTGCCAAAACCACTGGTAAATGGTTTACTGACCATGGTATTACTGTGCTCAATTTGCCTGCCAACTCTCCTGACCTGAACCCCATAGAGAATCTGTGGGATATTGGGAAGAGAAAGTTGAGAGACGCAAGACCCAACACTCTGGATGAGCTTAAGGCCACTATGGAAGCATCCTGGGCCTCCATAACACCTCAGCAGTGCCACAGGCTGATTGCCTCCATGCCACGCCGCATTGAAGCAGTCATTTCTGCAAAAGGATTCCCGACCAAGTATTGAGTGCATAACTGAACATAATTATTTGAAGGTTGACTTTTTTTGTATTAAAAACACTTTTCTTTTATTGGTCGGATGAAATATGCTAATTTTTTTAGATAGGAAATTTGGGTTTTCATGAGCTGTATGCCAAAATCATCAATATTAAAACAATAAAAGGCTTGAACTACTTCAGTTGGTGTGTAATGAATCTAAAATATATGAAAGTCTAATGTTTATCAGTACATTACAGAAAATAATGAACTTTATCACAATATGCTAATTTTTTGAGAAGGACCTGTATATATGTACAGCTGGTATACGTTATACATCTTCTTGTATATAGTGATATGGACCATGCTGGTATAACCAGGGCATCTCCTGTATATAATTATATATGTACAGCTGGTATAAGTTATACATCTTCTTGTATATAGTGTGGGGATTCACTCTGGTATACAGAACAAGCGGACGCAGTATAGAGGCAAAGACCAGTTTGTAACTCAAAAACTTCAGTATTTTATTCACACTTATGACAACAAAACAGTACAGTCCATTTGCAGTTTTGGTGTTCGTTCACACCTAGACAGTTCATACAGCAAAAACAGTCAAAAACAGTCACCTTTTATCCTGGGTGTTAATCCACACCCGGTCGGCATAGCAGAGCAGTCCTCCCAGATTCAGGCAGATTCAGGCCTGACACTGCTGGCTGTTTTTATAGGCCTCTCAAAACCTGGCCTGGAACGTGGGGAGTAGTCACCCACCCAGCACTTTGGCTACTCCCAGTAAGAGCCATCCCGGATCAGCTATTGCAGCTATACTAAATAGCAAGGTGTCAAACAGCAACTGCTGCTGACACATGAAAACTGGCTCTTATTCCACTGAGGCCAGGAACCTTGGTGACACATACCTTTCGTCAACGACAGTCCCTTGTGCCTTCCTTCATACCTCCCCCCTTTGTTCAACCCTGAAAGGGGGAACACTTGCCAGACAGGGTACCCAGGACAGGACATCTGCCTTTCACTGCAAGCGGCCTGCCCTGTGTTCCACTGAGAACTTGAAGTTTTGTAATGACAAGAACCATCTGGTGACCCGAGCATTCCTCTCTTTGGCCTGGCTCATCTACTTGAGAGGGGAGTGGTCGGTCACCAGATGGAACTTTTTCCCCAACAGATAATAGCGGAGAGACTCGAGTGGCCACTTAATGGCCAGGCACTCTCTCTCCACTATACTATACCTGGTCTCGGCTGGGGTGAGTTTGCGGCTCAGGAAAACAACGGGATGTTCCAGCCTATTGATTTCCTGAGATAGTACAGCTCTGAGGCCTACTTTAGAGGCATCGGTCTGTACCACAAACTCCCTCTTGAAGTTGGGCGTCACCAAAACCGGTGACCCGCACAGGAAAAAGCCTCTTCCTCCTGGTCATTCCAGCGGACCATCATGGACTTCCATCCCTTCAAGAGCCCTGTCAATGGAGCTGCTAAAGTGGCAAAATGAGGAACGAACCTCATATAATAGCCCACCTGTCACGGTCATATTGGTGTTTGACTGTGATGCGGTTGCCACGCAGACTGGTTGCCAGGGGCAACGTCTAGTTTGTGGTTTGCACGTGCAGTTACCCTTTAAGGTGTGCCTCCCTGCTGTTTGGTCAGCAAGGGGTTAAACTTCTGGCTAGTGAGGATTAAGGGGTTTTCCAGAAATGCAACCACAAACAAGACGCACAACAAACCTCCAACTTAATTCCACACCATAATCGACACACCAGGAGGGTAAGGAAGACAAGGAGGAAACACTCAGTATGACATCGCAGATGACATTGCTAATAACCTTGATGTCAAACTTGGATGGCCCTCAGATCTCATCCATGCACAGAGGAAGCATCTCACATGCAAGGCAGACAAACCAAACTGATCTCAGTCTCAAGGCCAAAGTATATAAAGAGACCTGAGACCACACCCAACTCACCACTTTGCTCCACCCAGTGAATTAACCCCACACACACCACACAGCAGGGAGACACTACTTAAAGGTGTATTGCACACACAAGCAAAAAGGCAACAGGTGGCCTCAGACAACAGCATGTGTGGCCAGCAAGTCACGGCGCACACAGCAAAACCTGTAACACTGCCAAAACATGCCAAAACAGCAACATGCTGCCACCGGCAACAGCAGGCGTGGCAACAGTGTCACGGCGTACACCATAGGCCATGACAACACCATTCCCAGGAACGACTTTACTTGCCCCGTGGTGACAGGTCAGGGCCAATTCCGAATCGCCTCTATTTTATTCACTTGGAGTTTGATAACTCCTTGTCCAATGATGTACCCCAGGTACTTAGTTTCCTTTAACCCTATCGTGCATTTCTTTGGGTTAGCGGTCAGTCCAGCCTTCCTAAGGGAGTCCATTACAGCCCCTCCATGAGCTGTTGAAAAGTGGCAGGGGTGCCATGCAGACTGAAGGGTAATACCTTATGTTGGTACAGCCCCTCTGGTGTGATGAAGGCAGTTTTCTCTTTGGAAGCCTCCGTCAAGGGTACCTGCCAGTACCCTTTGGTGAGGTCCAAAACAGAAAAATACCAGGCTTGGCCTAACCTCTCAATAAGCTCATCCACCTGAGGCATGGAATATGCATCAAACTTAGAGATCTCGTTTAGTTTTCGGAAGTCCGGTCTGGTTTGGGTATTAGCACTATAAGACTAGCCTACTCACTTTTAGACTCCTCAATGATGTCTAGTCTCAGTATCATCTGCACTTCCTCTGTGATGGCTTGTCGTCGAGCTTCGGGTACCCGGTATGGTTTTAGCTGGACCGTCGCCTGAGGCTCATTGACAACGTCATGCTGAATTGTGGAAGTGCGTCCAGGGAGATCTGAAAACACATCCGTTTTCCAGCCAATAAACTCCCTGGCCTCCTGAGCCTGCTTAGAGGAGAGGCTGTCAGCAATTCTTACTGTGGCAGCCGCTTCCCCTGCTTCAGACAGAGGGGCTGAAACCGCTTCCCCTAGAAAACCTGGCCGTGGGCTGTCTTCAGTACAGGTTTCCCTTTCTTTCCACGGTTTCAGCAGATTTACACGGTACACCTGCTCCGGCTTTTGCCTCCCTGGCTGGTGTACCTTGTAATTTACCTCTCCAATTTTTTCAAGTACCTCGTTGAGCCCCTGCCACATGGCCAGGAACTTACTGTCCATGGTCGGCACCAGAACCTAAACCCGATCACCCGGGTTAAAGATCTGGACCCGAACCTGCAGATTATAGATCCGACTCTGGGATCGCTGAGCTGCCTACATATGCTCACTGACAAGAGGCAAAATGGTCTCTATCTGCTGTTGCGTCTTGGTAACATACTAAAGGACACTTTTATGCGGAGTGGGTTGCTGTTCCCACGCCGGATGTCTGCCATATAGAAATTCGAAGGCCGAGAACCCAGTAGAGGCCTGGGGTACTCTCGCACAGCGAACATGAGATAGGGCAGAAGAAGGTCCCAGTCCTTCCCATCTTTATACACCACCCTTTTTAACATGGTTTTTAGTGTTTTGTTAAACCTTTCTACCAGACCTTCCGTTTGCGGATGATACACGGATGTCCTTAACTGATATGCAGCAACTTACAGAGTTCCCGCATGACTCTGGGGTACCACCAGCTGTTCATTGGGTTCACCCTGTAGCTGGTTTACTCGATACAACATATCCTGCTGAACCACAAAACGGGGGAACACCGAGTCTGCCCGAGCTTGTTGTGGTTCACCATCTACTATTAATACATTTTCCCAGGCTCAGGATAGGGTGGGGTCCCGTTGTTGTGCAGTACCAAAATTGTGCAGACATTGAGGTTTGCCAGCTCAGGCCCCAGCGCCAAGTCCTCCATGTCTCCCACCATTACGCTCAGTGGCGTTGTCTCCCCCTCTTCCACCGAAGTGGCAGTCACCCCTACTGCTGGCCCTTTGGCCTTGGGTTCCCAGGGTTCTGGCCTCCCCCCGGAGCAAGGACACTCTGCTGGGGTTACCCCTGTCTCATGGGTCTCAGTCACTTTTGTAGCAGGCCACAGTGCCGGGAAACGAGGTAAGTCTCTCCCTATTATAAGTTCGTAGTGTAAGCTTGTGGGAACCGCCACTTTGTGAGTACACCTGCCGACTCCCGTGTTTAGAGACATCAGGGCTGTGGGATAGTCTTTTAAGTCCCCATGGATGCACATGACCCCAAACTTCTGGCCAGTACACTTAGCGGATGGCACCAGGGGAACCCTCACTAGGGACACCAGACTCCCTGAGTCCAGCAGGGCCTCCGCTGGAGTGAATCCCACTTCCACCTGGCACAAGTGATTTAGAGTTTCTGGGGTGCCTGCTGCACACAGCTTTCTGGCTAACGGAAGCCATAGTTCGTGTCCATTGGTTCCACCTGATGGGGACAGTCAGCTAGTACATGGCAAGGCTCCCGACACCGCTAACAGACCATTGGAGCCGGGTCCATAGGGGGTCAATCCCGGGTGGGTTTGGTTGGCACAAGTCCCCGGGTCTGGGGTGGAGATTTATGGGGTTTAACTGCCACACTCCCGAAAGAACCCTCCTTAAGATTCATAGTAGCATCGTAGCGCTCTACCAGGTCCACCATCTCAAGGGCATTGCCAGGAGACACCTGGCCAATCCAATGCTGGAGAGGGGATGGCAGTGCCCTCCAGAAGATATTGGCCAATAGTCTATCCAGCATAGCCGTGGGACTCAGCACATCAGGCTGTAGCCACTTTTGCAAAAGGTGGAATAAGTCATAATATTGGGGTCTCACAGGCTCAGCCGGCTTAAACCCCCACTGATGTACCCGCTGGGCCTGGACCAACACATTCACCCCCAGCCTGGCTAAAATCTCACCCTTTACTTTCTGGTAGTTGGCCGCTTAATCGTCCGGCAAGTCGAAATATACCCGCAGGGAATCGGATACCGGGAATGGAGCTGTTTTTTATATGCGTCTTAAAACCAGGCCTGGAACATGGGGAGTAGTCACCCACCCCACACTTTGGCTACTCCTAGTAAGAGCTGTCCTGGATCAGCTATTACAGCTATACTAAATAGCAAGGTGTCAAACACTAACTACTACTGATACATGAAAACTGGCTCTTACTCCACCAAGGCCAGGAACCTCGGTGACACATACCTTTTGTCAACGACGGTGCCTTGCACCTTCCTACAATATTGATATGCTGGTAAAACCTGGGTACTTTCTGTATATAATTATATATGTACAGTTGGTATCAGTTATACATCTTATGGTGACATGGATCATGCTGGTATAAACGGGACAGTCCCTGTATATAATTATATATGAAAAGCTGGTTAAAAGGGTATTTCCTTAATTATAATTTATCCCCTATCCACTGAATATGGGATAACAGGTAAACTGCTGGGACCCCAAATATTTCCCAGAATAGGGTTTTCGTGTACCCTGTTCCCACCAGCCACAAGACCACATCCAGAAGGAGTTGGATTGAAGTGATGGTTGATCTTTGGACTTGCTGCTCCATTCAAACTATATGGAACTGCCAGAGAGAGAGTTGAGCTCTGTGCTTGGCTATCCTTGTTGGTGCCATAGATAGTAAATGGCGCAACAGAGTACATTCTTAACCGCAACTCCATTAAACTCTACCTGTCTCGGGACACAGGAACTTTGTTCTTGTGATCAGTGAGGACCCCAGTGGAACCCCACCGATCTAGCAACTTCCTCCTATTCAATGAATAGAGGATAACATAACTCTTTCAGTCATATGAAGTAGTGTGCTTCCATCAACAAAGCATTCCTCACAGATGGACTTGGCTTTACTTCTCTGTTTCTTTTGTGGTTCACATCATTTTCCCTTCTTTTCACATAAGGCGTCTTTTTGTCCAAATTTGTTCTCAGCTTTTAGATCTGGAAGCTTTTGAAGTTCCGTTATCAACACGCTGGCAATGAAGAAAACAGACTCTTATAAAACAATGGAGGTAAAGTGCCAAGAGATACTATTAGCAGTATGGTAAGCACTTAATGCCCTTGTCGGGCTCTGAAATGTGGCAATCTCTGTAGCTTATGGCTGGGAAGTGTCTGTAAAACAACCATTTTAATCAACCAATTTAGAGTCTCTGATTTACTAACCTTAAAGGGGTTTGTCACTTCAGCAAATATAATTTATTATGTAGAGAAAGTTAATACAAACCATTTACTAATGCACTGTTATTATCCATTTTGCTTCTTCGTTGTTCAAAAATTTTTGGGAAGAAAATCTGCAAATGTATTGATTTTTTTTGTTCCGCTTGTGCATGAAGTCTTCTCGGAACAACACACAGTAGTCATTTAAAGGGAAAGTATCATCAAATATTTTATCTGCCAGTTACAAGTAGATAGCGACACATATCCTCTTTTCTAATCTATTTTTTATTTTCTGAATGTAGATTTTTTTTAATTCTATTTACTGAACATGATTATGGGGGCGGCCATCTTGCTTTACAGAGCAAGAAAAATGCTTTACAGCAGCCCCATGGGCTATAGACACAGTGGACAGGAGGATACCTCAGTGACTAGTGTGCAGAGGTCATTGTACAAGAAGAATAGATAAGAAGATAAGATCTGACAATCACTTATTGTGAATGGTGGATCCTGTCTTATCTATACACAGAGGTGCTATCTCCTTATCATTGCAGGAAGGTTTAGAATAATATACAACTGCAGTAAAGAGATCTGTAAAAGCCAAGAAGTGGCACCTATTATTAGGCTTTGTGGCCAGTGTGAAAACTGCAGGAATTTATGTTTTTTTGTTTAACACCTTAAGGACCAGGCCATTTTTTGCAAATCTGACCAGTGTCACTTTATGTGGTGATACCTTTAAACGCTTTGACTTATCCAAGCCATTCTGAGATAGTTTTTTCATCACATATTGTACTTCATGACACTGGTGAAATGGAGTAAAAAAGGCATTTCTATTTATAAAAAAAAAAAACAAATTTACATAAAAATTTACAAAAATTAGCAAATTTCCAAGTTTCAATTTCTCTACTTCTATAATACATAGTCATACCTACAAAAATAGTTATTAATTTACATTCCCCATATGTCTACTTTATGTTTGGATCATTTTGGGAATTACATTTTATTTTTTGGGGACATTACACAGACATCCCAACCTGCAAAAACTCATTTCAGGGAGGTGCACTTCTCATTTCCGGGAGGTTTTCTTTTTTTTCTTTCACAAACTTTTTATTACATTTTCCAAACATATGCAGTATCTGCACACTTTGCTCTATGCTGTGGAGGACTGGGCTCATTACCCTGCCCCAAATGATCATATTTATGTATATGATTAAAGGGATTCTGTCACCACCTATAAGCCCTGTGAGCTCAACATATGCTCATGTCCATGGTAGCATTCTGATTTCTAAGGTCGCCTTATAAAAGCTATTTGTGGCTTTATTCTGCAGAAAAACAGGTTTTACTAACCTGTCAATCATTGAATTAAGGTGCCCAAGCAGGGGAGGTCTGTGGACGCATGGTGCCCGGCCGCACGCATCGCTGTTCGTGCCCAGCGCCACCTTCTACTCCTCAGTGCCGCCTCTCCCTCTCCCTTCCTCCCG